>NC_081186.1:125613425-125852172 GCF_029867415.1 Vicia villosa | reverse complement strand
AATTACAAAAAGAAAAATTACAAACATTACAAGACCCACTCTTCATTACAATTCCAATCCTGTTACACATCACACCTTCTAAATACAAAAAGACTGCCCTAAATCTATTCCCTATATTAATCTTCAATGTCTCTTCATCTTTGCTCCACCATTTGTATCATGTAGCCATGCCAAGCCCGCAAAATGCCGCCAACAGCACCGAAACAAATAACCTGCAAATTCATCATCACATCAGTACCATATTCACACATACACATACACTTACAACTCCTCTCCATTTAATTCACCCAATAATCAACTTCACACATCGCCGCCAATCTTCGATCGTCGTCAGCATCACCGCACATCACCGAATCCGCTCCATCAGCAACCTTCAACAACCTTCAATCACCAATCTCGAATCCTACCTCTATGTCGATCGCATATCATCATCAAGAACATCGCAAAGAACGAGTCGAAGACGAGATTGAGAGGAAGGGACCGAGAGATTGAAATCGAAGAGAGTGAGGGACGGAGACGAGAGAAACCGAGACGGAGGCTAAACGAGAGATGATCGGAAAAAGAGATGAGAGTTTGAGGACGGACGCCGTTAAAGTTTCGACCGGAGCAAGGAGTTCGCCGCCATCACGTGAAGAAGAAGATCAGAGTTGAAATATTTCAATCGTCACAAGTTAGAAAAACCCTAATTCCCTTTTCACTTTCATTTTATTATTATTATTATTAATGTGATTAATCTGATTAATTGGTATAATTGGCATATAACATAAGGTTTAATTTCCCATTAATGGAATTAATTCACATTAGTTGAATAAAATTTGAATTAATCAAAGTGGTTGAATCAGAGCTAGGTCTGTGGGCCTAATTTACATTATACACCTCTCTCTGGCCCGTGAAATCCCTCTCAGTATCTATAACAATGACACTTGGGCCGGCGCCTCGCTATGCACACCCCCTGATCCCAGCATATTCCTTTTTTTGACATCATAAAATCTGTAACAATAAGAAACCTGTGTGGGCCGGTCCCTTGGGCTTGCGCCCAATTGCTCTTCATCACCCCTATTGTTAGTTTTCACCCCTTCATTTCATTAGTGTAAATTTAGGTTTAGTTAGATTTTTTTTCTATTAGTAAATAAAAACACTATTTTGCTCATATTCATTTTAGACTTTGACATAATTTTGACATATAAAAATAATCATAAAAAATATTAGTTTTTAGGCTATTTGATTTTTAGTCTTTTTACTTGACTTATAATTCCCTGTCTCTCATAAAAATCAACATAAAAAAATAGTAGTATCTTACTTCATTTTTGCACTATATTTTGACTTGTTACTTCATACATGTGTATAATTTTGTACCATTGTATCCTTATTCAATTTTGCTTATAATCGTGACTTTACTTTCATGTTCCTTTATCCTAACCTTAGGTAGAAACCATGATAACATTAGGTAGAAATTCCCTTCATACTTAGGCTAGTTTTCATTTTAGGCTAGTTTTCCTTTTCCTTTTCAACTTCAAAACATTAATAAAGGACGACGCGAATCATGCTAATGCCTTTTTTTAGTGTGAAAGAAATGATTGGGGCGTAGGCCCCGATGTATGTTCTTTCCCACTTAGCGGAAGAGAAATGATTGAGGCGTAGGCCTCGGTGTATTTCTTAACCGTTATTTAGAGAAACGATTGTGGCGTAGGCCTCGATGCGCATTCTCTAAATATTCAAAAATTGTATTTCATTTAGAGAAACGATTGTGGCGTAAGCCTCGATGTGCATTCTCTAATTATTCAAAAACTGTATTTCATTTAGAGAAACGATTGTGGCGTAGGCCTCGATGTGCATTCTCTAAATATTCAAAAAACTATTTTAAGGCATGATTCAAGTCACAAATTAATTTCCCTTAAAAGACACTTAACCAAAAACACTTCAAAATATCTAATAAAGGCTCAGAGCTAAGCAAAGTAAGGAAGTGATGCGAAGCCTTGTAGTGGGTTTTCGTCCATCATGGAATTACACCTAAAAGACACAAACCAATTTTCTCTCTTCTCTCTCTTGCCTCCGAGGCATTCTTTCTCTTGCCTTCAGGGCATTCTTTCTCTTAATCGGACACGTTATTTCCGCTCCATACCCAGCTTAAGACTCCAGAGGTCGAGCAGCGGAGTGCGAATGTAACTGTTCAACTAAAAAATACAAAAACAAACAAAAACTAAAGAGCCGAACTACGGCGCTCTGATTCCTGAAAAGGATACGTAGGCATTAGGTCGCGGGGCCTAAGCGAGCACAATTATTCATAATCCTTATTTTCCCCGTGTTTCTTTTCTTTCATTTGCATGCATTCCCTTTGCATTAAGCCTTAGATTTATAGTACACACCCTCTAGATAGCAACAAACATAGGTGGATACCATCGAGTACGATGGGCGTGAGGGGTGATAGTACCTTCCCCTCGCGTAACCGACTTCCGTACCTTATCTCTGGTCGCAAGACCTTTTCTTATCCTTATTCTAGGTTTTCTGATATTCCTTTCCCTTATGGGATAAATATATTAGTGGCGACTCTGTTCACATTTCGCGAGCGTGCGACACATATGAGTCCCATACCGAACCCTCTGTTCAGGAGTGCAATCCATGACACGAAAAATCCTCTCAATCTCCTTAAGCCATGTCAATGCGCCATCAGAGTCGTAAGTTCCCTTAAACACAAGAGGGTTCTCTCTTTGGAAGGTATCCAAACTCCGAGAAGCATCACTCTCTCCACCATGCGGTTGGTTCTCCAAAGCTTGAGCCATTGCTTCCAAAGTAGCAGCTATTGCAACATCATTCCTTCCCGCCATCTCAACTCTTCACTACAACATAAAAGCAATCAGTACAAAACAATAATACAATATTGTTAGACCATACTACGACACGACACTTGGCCGGACAGACCGACCTGCTCTGATACCACTATTGTAACATGTTGAAAGTATTTTTGGGTAAATATTTTCGGTAATATATCGTATCCACAGGGATTGGTTAATATCACTGCCGTTCTATAGTTGTTTATTTTGAGTTAGGAAAATTGAATTGATTTATCTTGTGATTTTAATAATATCAAAAGTAAACAATAAATTAAAAGCGAGTAATGAACTGTTGTTAACGATTAGAGAAATATGTTGAACCTTAGGGTTCATCAACCTATTCCTATACAATTATCAATTAATTCACAATTGAACAATCTTTTGAATCATTATCTTCACTTATCCTCAAATAAGATTCCATGTCTGCAAATCAAATTAGATAACTTTTACCGGTATGAGATTCGATCTCTCCAAATATCAATATCGATAATAATAATTAAGAACGATAATTATGAAAACTCAATCCCAATTCTATCTCGGCAAATTGGTATTGAATCAATATAGTAACCTAGGGCAAAAGTTAAATCCTTTCTTTCGATCAAAGATTCAACGATAATTTAAGAATAAAAACAAGATTTCATATTGATAATGAATTCAAACAATTGTTCACAGGAATTAATTAATGGTATTGTATATTCATAGGTTAACTAATACCTTAGATTCAACACGAGGGGTTTAGCTCTCCATAGACATGAAGAACACACAAAGATTAATGGAAGAATTCATCTTCATCAAAGGAATGTCTTCGCTTGATAGAGAATTGGTCTTCAATTGATGATTGTGGCTGCACCTTCAGATTGCTCTCCTAATTTCGCTCTTCCCAAAGTTATTTTTCTCTTGGAAGCTAGGGCTTTTATATAGAAGTTTTGGGCTTTTAACGCCGAGGCCGCGGCGCGGCATCGGACTGGCGCGGCGCGCTTCAAAGTAGAGATATTTTTGCAGCGCGCTCTAGAAACTCTCGCGACGCGCCCTTAAATAGAGATATTTTCGCGGCGCCTCACAGGACTTCCGCGGCGCGCCCTTTGCAATTTCCATCTTTTTCTTCTGCCTTTGAGACTTCCAGCTCTCTTTCCTCCTCATGTTCTTCTCAAGCTTCAATTCAGCTCTAAACCTGCAACAATAACACCCACAAGTGATTCGATTTGCTTTACGCACGAACTAAACTTGTTCAGTTCAATTCTTAATAAAAACCTATGGATTTATCACATTTTGCATTGGTTTGGAGACTAAATTACTTCTATTAACACATCAATTTACCATTAATTTACTCCTAACAAACTCTCCCCAACTTAGAGTTTTGTTTGTCCCTAAACAAAATTACTTACCTCCAGCAAAGTTTACCGACAATCATGCAACAAGTTTTTCAAAAAGTTTTTCTCAAGTGGTTCAATCCAGTAACTAAGTCAAATACTCCTCTTCTACCTGCAAACTCAGAATATACACATGAAACAAACTTTGAAAGCAAATTACCTCCAGAAGTTCAAAACACTACACAATTGCTTGAACCAGCACTAATCACTCTTATCAGAAAATATGATGACTCAAAGAGGGGTTAAACACTCATCCAAACAATTAAATCAACATAAATCCATATCATACGTTCAACAAATTGCTAGCATCGAGTACTGTGGAATCTGAGAATCAGAAGGTCTTTCTATGGTTGTAATGTGGTTTAGATTCAAAGAAAAGAAGATAATCAAGGGTTGTTCCTAATATAGGGAAGCATCCAATTCATAACTTATTTCTTTTTCTCTAAAACTCTAATTCCTTTACTTGTCCATCTTTTTTCATTCATTCGTAGCTTGATTCTTCTTTTTCACTTTTTTTTCAACAATCGTTATATTCAAACGTTGTTACTTCTCTTTTTTTTTTCAAGCTACGACTTTTTTTTTCTTTCACCGATTACCATAAGTACTTACTCTTCTCTTGAATGTGACTCTCCCCAACTTGGAGATCAACCTGTATTCAGATTATATGAATGCTCCCCTACTTTCTAAAAAAGGTCAAAGAGAAAACACATCACCAAATTTTATGGTTGATGGTCCAGAACAAAACTTTTTATTTAGATCAAAACTCACCAGGTATTTTCCTTGGTGCATATTATGATGCTTATCTTGACCTCAGGCTCAAAGAATGGTTAGCAAAAGATCACACTCTCGCAGAAGAAATTAAGTTGCATGTTTAGAATAGGCTAAAAGAACTCTCAGATTCAAACAATTGCCTAAATCACTTTCACAGATTTCCACAAACGATGCGACAAACGGTTTAGCATGATACAAACAAGTCAAAATAATCGATGGTCTCCTGCATATAGTAAACAATGGAAAGCTTTCCTCACAATGGTTAAGGCTAAGCCGATCCAATAAAATAGTGTACCATAAAGAACTTCTGTTAAGAATTTACTAACAACCTAAATTTCATGCACACATTAGGAGTTTGAGTTTGAAAATTCATACCTGCCTTGTCACTTATCGAAAAAGAAAGTGAAAACTTAATTTTTTCAAAAAAAGAAAAAATTTTACTCACTACCACTTTCACGCATGTTGCTCCATTGTTGATACTTCGCTTGAGATTCTCGTTTTGTTATGGGACTACTTACTCTAATTGGGAGCAAATAACAAACATAAAAGCATAAAATTGAAAAATGCAAAAGAGTAAATCCACCCCCAAACTTGAACTAAACATTGACCTCAATGTTTCGTAACAAGCCCGAGAGGGTTGACTCACAGAGGGAATTGCAATATCAATTGCCTCTTCCGAGCTTTCACCAGAAAGGTTCCCTTATTATTTCCTGAAATAAAAATAAACAAAACAAAATAAAACATTAGAATTGTGGGTTACCTCCCACGAAGCGCTTCGTTTAACGTCGCATGGCTCGACGGTTCATGGTTGAATCATCAACCATTGTCTCGTTTTCTTGGCACTTTTCTTACCAATGTGAAGCCCCAAAAGTATTTCATGTTTGCTTGTTTTGTTTCTTCATCCTTAATTCTTACCACTTCAACTTGCGATCTCTCTTCCTTCATTTGTTTTTTCCTCTCCTCAAGAGAGATAACCTCCTTATCCGTTAATTTCTTCTTCTGTGAGAACCTATCCCTGATGAATTTGACACATTTTGGCTTTAACTCTAAACCTTCTAAAAATGGGATGGTGATTCGCAAACTGCTAAACATTTCCATTGGTTGAAAGCAATGACTCTCCTTCCCTTCTTTATTAGGAACTTGTGGAGGAAGTAATTCCAATGAGAGTTTATGCTTCTTTGCATTACTACTCTTCTTCAACTCGAAGTCCACCATATTCTCTTTTGAAAAAGTTTCAACTTTTGAAGTTTCTAACTCATTCATGACTTCTTTGATTATATCCTCCTTTTTTGTTCCTTCGACGAACACGTCTTCTACTTTTTTAGGAGGTCTTGGATAAGGTAGCTTCATTGAAAGCTCATACTCAACTTCTATATTTTTCTTGACGTTTACGTACTCTATATTATCCTTTTCAACAACATCTTCCTTGTCATCATCATTGTTTTTGACTTTCTCATCAATCACTTTTACACTCCTTATAGAAGTAGCATTGCAGGTTTCTACATAAGTCATAGGGTTTTGAAAGGTTGAGACTTGACTTACGCTTTGCTCGGTGAAGAATTTTGTAAGTTGAACATCTTGCGTTTCCCAGTTTTGTTGAATGGCTAAAGAGAATTGCATGAATTGATTCATGGTTTCCTCTAACTCAGAGAGTCCTCTTTGATAACCTTGATTATAATGTGAAAGCCCTTGTTGTTGGTATTCATGGTTAGCCATCTGATACTCCATCGCATCTTCCGGTATGCCCCATCCGATATCATGAAACTCACTAACTTGAGGTGTGAACTGTGACACACTTTGAAAGAGATACTCCATTTGTTGATAACGAATCTCGTTTTGAGCATGAATCGCGTCATTTATATTTGGGTCGAACATTCCGACAAACAAACATCTACAAAACTAGCAAACAAGTGAAATAACAAGAAAAAAAATTTATATAAAAAATCAAAATTAAAAGACTATTGCAATAACAAAATCTAAAATAAAGTAATTAACTAAAAATCTAAAATAAAGGAGCTAAATTAAAAAATCTAAAATAGAGTAACTCACTAAAAATCTAAAATTAAGTAGCAAAAAAAAAAATTCTAAAATTAAGTACTAAACAAAAATTCTAAATTTTTAGGACTAAACAACTAAAAATCTAAAATAAAGGAACTAAACTAAAAATCTAAAACTAAGTAACCAAACAAAAAAAAAATCTAAAATTAAGTAATTAACTAAAAATACTATTTCTTTCAATCTCGGGATCAAAAAGAATTTGATCGCTGGAAACTTTGCTGCGCATACACTAAATCTGCAAAACTAACAAACGAGTGAAACAACCAAATCGATAAAATAGTAACAAAAACTCAAAATAAAAACTATTGCAATGCGTGCAATATTGACACCAATCCCCGGCAACGGCGCCAATTTGTTGAAAGTATTTTTGGGTAAATATTTTTGGTAATATATCGTATCCACAGGGATTGGTTAATATCACTGCCGTTCTATAGTTGTTTATTTTGAGTTAGGAAAATTGAATTGATTTATTTTATGATTTTAATAATATCAAAAGTAAACAATAAATTAAAAGCGAGTAATGAACTGTTGTTAACGATTAGAGAAATATGTTGAACCTTAGGGTTCATCAACCTATTCCTATACAATTATCAATTAAATCACAATTGAACAATCTTTTGAATCATTATCTTCACTTATCCTCAAATAAGATTCCATGTCTGCAAATCAAATTAGATAACTTTTACCGATATGAGATTCGATCTCTCCAAATATCAATATCGATAATAATAATTAAGAACGATAATTATGAAAACTCAATCCCAATTCCATCTCTGCAAATTGGTATTGAATCAATATAGTAACCTAGGGCAAAAGTTAAATCCTTTCTTTCGATCAAAGATTCAACGATAATTTAAGAATAAAAACAAGATTTCTTATTGATAATGAATTCAAACAATTGTTCACCAGGAATTATTTAATGGTATTGTATATTCATAGGTTAACTACTACCTTAGATTCAACACGAGGGGTTTAGCTCTCCATAGACATGAAGAACACACAAAGATTAATGGAAGAATTCATCTTCATCAAAGGAATGTCTTCGCTCGATAGAGAATTGGTCTTCAATTGATGATTGTGGCTGCACCTTCAGATTGCTCTCCTAATTTCGCTCTTCCCAAAGTTATTTTTCTCTTGGAAGCTAGGGCTTTTAAATAGAAGTTTTGGGCTTTTAACGCCGAGGCCGCGGCGCGGCATCGGACTGGCGCGGCGCGCTTCAAAGCAGAGATATTTTCGCGGCGCGCTCTAGAAACTCTCGCGGCGCGCCCTTAAACAGAGATATTTTCGCGGCGCCTCACAGGACTTCCGCGGGGCGCCCTTTGCAATTTCCATCTTTTTCTTCTGCCTTTGAGACTTCCAGCTCTCTTTCCTCCTCATGTTCTTCTCAAGCTTCAATTCAGCTCTAAACATGCAACAATAACACCCACAAGTGATTCGATTTGCTTTACGCACGAACTAAACTTGTTCAGTTCAATTCTTAATAAAAACCTATGGATTTATCACATTTTGCATTGGTTTGGAGACTGAATTACTTCTATTAACACATGAATTTACCATTAATTTACCCCTAACATAACACCCTAAATCTACCCCTCAAATAATAAGAGAAATCAGAGTATAAAACATCGAAACAAGCAACTAATTTGAGGCGTTACATATTCGACTTAAACAAAACTACAAATCATGCTCAAAGTACATGGATACTGTGGACCTCCGATTTTTTTTTAATACCGGGCCATACCTCTGATCTGTAGAGATACGTGAACTGACTCTTTTTTGTCGCTTAATGCTTTCGCATTTTTTTTGAAAATATCACAGAGTCGCCACCGACCTTTTATTTTATCCAATTAAGGAAAGGTTTATAAAAGAAACAGAAAAAAGACCTTTAAGAAATTCTGGGTAAGGGGGTAGGTTATACAAAGGGAAGGTGTTAGCACCCTTTGTATCCATGGTTATCCATGGGCTCTTAAGTTTGCTTAGCTCACTTGTTTTTTGATCACTTTTCAATTGCTCTGAAATTGCTCATATGTGGTTTCAAATACTTTTGTAAATTGAATTTTGTAATGATCCGTGTGTGGATGTATACAAAATGCTTGTTTATCTTTCGAAAGATGTTTTGAAAAGAACGTTAACTGTGTAATAACCCGTGTTTGGATGTATACAAAGTATTGTCTTTTTGAAAGTTTTGAAAAATCAACAGTGTATGAGAATTTTGTTTGTTTTGATTTGAGCAAGCAAACTAGGAGGTCTACCCTGAGTTGTAAGGTCTTTATCCTGTTTCCTTTAAAAAATCTATCCTTTCACCGGATATAAAAGCAAGGTTCGATTTTGTACTCGAAACAGTGGAATTTTGACTTTGATTTTGAAAGATTGTGAAAAAGGATTACCTGAAGAGGTGCAAATGTGATTGTGAGTGGATTCAGATATTTATCTTTGAAGTTAGTGATCTAACGGTTCAATTTTATCTTTGACATACACGCAGTTTATATTTGCTGGAAATTAAAGTGCGGAAATGTAAAGTGCGGAAAGTAAATCTACGCTATTACATCGATTGTGCGGGAAATGTAAACTAAGCCTATTTACATGAATTTGACATCCTATACATTTATCTAGGAATTTAAATTGCAAGAAAAATAAAAGGCATGTTTTTGGATTTTTTATGATTGATTTTAATTATAATTAATGCATGATTAATTAAATTAAAATGAAGAAAAAAGATGAAAATAGATTTAAACCTAGAAATTAAGTTTAAAATATGTACAAAATATTTGTTAATTAATTTTAAAACAAAACTATTTTTTTTGGGTTTTTTGAAATTGATTTGAAATTGATTTAAGTTAATTAAAACATAATTATGAAAATAATTATACAAATAATTAAAACTTAAAAAGAAAATTATTCAAAATATGTACAAAATTAGTTTATAATATATAAACAATATTTAACACAAAGAACAATTTTTTTTATGATTTTTTGATTGGTTAGAATAATTAAAAAGCAAATATATAATTATATACTAATTAATTATGCAAAATAGCCTTAATTTAAATAAAATATTAATATTTTTATGCCTAAAAATAAATAAACATTTTATCAGATTAAAACTAAAAATAAAAATATTTTTGGTGTTTTATGATTGGTTGATTTTAATAAAAATGCAAAATATAGAGATTTGTTAATTAAAACCTGCAGGGGGGTGTGCTAAGCAAATCTGGAAAAGAACTATGTCTAGTTCAAGAGATGCTTTTTGGGCCAGAAACCAGGGGTGTGGATATCACTACGTACAGGCCCAGTCCACTTGTTCTTTTATTTTTCTGATTTTTAGTTATGTGGGGTCCACGTTTTTAAACCAGAGCCAATCATGTTATAACGTTTTGCCACGCATGCCACAGACTTATTGACCAGCCAATAGGAGCGAGGGAAGGAGCCACGCGTGCAGTCAACCCTGCCCTAGCTTTGCTGACCGCCGGAATAGTGTTTTCCGGTTGTCTTCTCCGGCGAGGTAGCTTGCCAAACCTGCGAAAACGTTAGTTTAAACACCAAATGAAGGCCCTACCCCCCTAAATCGAGGCCTGGGAATCCATTGGTGAGGTTAGTTTGGACTGAAAGTGCTTGTGTTAAGAGATTCGAAGAGAAACATAAACTCAAGGTTGACAATGGCAACCTATGTTCAGGACGTTAGAACTCTCATGCTAGGGTTCAAACCTGATCTGATGGTGATTATAAACTCAACCATAGCCATGAGACATGTTAACAACGCATAAAATTTGAATTTGAACTAAATGAAAGTTTACCAAATCGGAGAGTGAGAGAACTCGAGTTTCAGGCCTCTATGAACTTGGTTATGGATCTGAACTTACTCAAATAAGTTCCAGGAAGTGATTTATGGACTTAGTTTGCTTTGAAACTAGCTGCAAATTTGAATACGAATTTTGAAGTTTCTTTGATTATTTTTTTGAAATATGAAGTGTGTTCTTGCTATATCTTTGATCTATTTCGTGTGTCCTCTTGTTGCTGATGTATTCCACTTCTTTTATAGGCCAAAGGCTGCTTGGAAGTGAAGCTAAGAATCTTTGTTGCCTTTGTTGAAAACTTGGTTTTTAAATATTAAAAACCTTGAATTTTTGACCAAGTCTTGACTCCATTCAATGCTCTTGCCTTGTGCACCAATCCTCTGCAGAAAATTGAAGGTTCCTTGGGTGAGTCATGCTTAGATTGTAAGCTACCATTTATCCATGCATTTTCCTTTTAATTTTAATCTTAAAATAAGATAAAATCATGCAAAAAATGGATAAAAAAGGTATGGGCTTAGTCTTGGTCGTGGGAGGCCCATAGTAACATGGAAATGATGTTTGAATGCTGAAAACTTGGCCCCCTTTTGGAAAAAATGCAATTTTGAACAATGTTGATTTCATGCATTTTCCCAAAATTTAGCCAACTTCAACAAGGTGTAAATCCTTCAATTTTTGTCATATGAAGGAGATCTTGCACTTTTTAGAAACCTCAAAGAGTCCTCTAACCAATGTCTTTGGTCTCATGTCAAAATGATTTTTGAAGCTCCTTGTGTGTCCTTTTGAAAAAAGTGTCTTTTTGTTGACTTTGAAAATGACCTGTAATGTCTTTGATCATATTTTTCAAATGGTGAATCCAATGACCATGGGATCAATGGCATTTGAAAGATAATTGAATTTCCTTCAAAACAAGCTTTGGTTTGAATTTTTTGGATGAAGGATGAGAGAGTTATGATCAGTCAAAGTTGAGTTGACTTTTCAGGCAAAAACCATAATTTTGAATCTTAGGGTTTTGTTGGTTTTTGATCTTTCCTTGATGAATTATGATCATCCAATGATCAAATGATGAATCCTTTGACAAAATATGGACTTTGACAAAAAATTTCATTTTTGACTGTCTGTTGACTTTTTTGGTCAAACGGGTCGTCTGTTGACTGTTTGAGCTGCTGACGGTGCGTCTGAGTGAATTGAAGTTTGAAAATTTGTATGATGGTACTTTGAGATGTATGGATGTGTATGAAATCCATTTGAGCTCTCAAAAACTTGTTGCTCCTGTAAAAACAAGAAGAACCCTGATTAGGGACTGTTTGTGTAGGAGACAGTTAAGCGTACCTGATTTTTGTGCAGTGTTGAGTCTCTGCTAATCGCGTGATATTCAGAGGACTTCTAGCACAAAAGATCTTGGAATTTTGAATTGTGAAAGATTGATTTGATTGATGGTACAAAACACTGAGAATTGTACTGCCAGCAGTTTGGCTGTCGACTGACTGTTCAGGTATTGATGTAGCAGTTAGAGTGAAAAATCAACAGTCAAAGTTAATTTTCTTTTTTGTTGTTTTTGTTTTATGTGAAAAATGAAAGTTATTTACATGACTTGTTAAAAACACAGACATAATAAATAACTAATATTTACGGTATGCGGGCAAAATTACCGATAATAACCCTGAAAATCATTTAATGCACAGAAATAGGAATATTTGACTGGAAGAAAACACACAAAATATTATCTTAGTAATTAAGCAATATTATGACAAATAGTACAACATTTAATACTGACAGTACAAATATCACATACTATATTGAACAGTACGACGAATAAACGGTACATTTAAGAAATAAGAAATACGGCAAATTTTAAGAATGACGATTGATAACCCATGCTATGAACAATAACATGTAGATGATTGGGAGTGCAACCATTGCAGGTCCACACTCTTCAGGACTATGCAGGCAGAAGAAAGTCATGATCACCGTAGCAATGGTGATGACTGTAAGAGACAGTGTCTCTATCCACTTTGCCATTCTTGTTAGGGAAGAAGAGAAAATAGATATGAGATAGGAATTTGAAAGATGAATTGGAATTTGATGTGAGATTTTATGGAAGAAAATGAGAGGTATTTATAGAATGGAAAGAAGGAAAGAGACGTTGGGGAATAGTGTGATTCCGTACAAAAGGAAAATTTGAGTGGAAGTAAGATTTGAAAGAAAGTGTATGATAGTGTTGGAAAAAAGAGAGATTTGATTTTTGAAAAAGAGATTTGAAAAGATTTTTGCAAATAATGGAATATAGTACAAAAATTAGTGGGAAACAAAAGATAATAATAATCTACTTGTTACCAGTACAGTCTGAGTTTCCTGATTCTGCGCCTGCAAAAAGATTTAACTCTGTACCAATTGTGTCAGTACTATTTATCTGTAAATAAATAAATAGCATGTGTGAAGTAATAAACAGTATTTGGTGTTTGCGTAAGAATAAATTCAACTGCAAGCCAAATTACTGTATAAGAAAAATTCTAAAAACTAAGTATTTCATATGTCAGGATATTTGTTGAAATAAAAATCCATGATTATATGAGACCCTTAATTTTCAGATTGGAGTTTTCTTGAAAAATATGTGGGCAAATTTTGGGGTATAACAGATACATAACACTTATATCAGGGGAACTCATAATTCATCAAACTTCTAAATCCAACAACTTCATAATATTGCAGCGGAATCCAAATAATGACACATATCTAAATCAACATATGTACTTGCCAACATGGCACAATGTGTCCAAAACGTCTCCACAAGACATAACATCAAAGCTCAAGAAAAGATAATCGACATAAAACAAGACACAAACAAGTATCGCAAACATTCCCCGCGAGTGCTACGTATCAGAGCATTGACACACCGACTCGAGCTATAAGATACACGACTACTCCACGTCGCTACCTGCACGTTACCAACGGAGGGTAACATTCAAACATAAGGGGTGAGATATCATTCATTATAAAGAAGCGTATGATAACATTCCAAGCAAGAGAAAAGATCATACATGGTCACCACCTCTCACCACAATACTCAATACAACGATTTCACATCAAATAATCAAATAAGAAATGGCAACAATGTCATCAATTCAACTATGACAATAAATACAATTCATAAGTAAGATTCCAACACATTCACAACAAACATTTCATCATCAAGTCACCACGTCTCAACAAACATATCTTCATCAAGTCACAATGCCATAATCAAATAAGACTCCATGCAATTCACATGTGACTCGACTTATGCAAATGCATGTGATACCATTTGGAGTGAAACTCCCACGTCTCAAGATTTGCCATTGGGAACACCGTCGCTAATTGCCATTAAGGCCACCGTCACTTTTTACCATTAAGGCCACCGTCTCTTTATGCAATGGATGTGACTCAATAAATGCAACATCCATACAAACATGACATTCACAATACATCACAAATACCGGCTAAACATCATTACTTTTATGGTAATTCACCACCTCACAACCACGTCGCATCACCATACAACAACACACCACTTCACCACACAAATCATTACATCAAACAAATTGATTTAAAGAAAACTTCAAAAAGGTTTATAAGGATTCTTAAATCATATTCATTAGAAAGATATCAATCATAGCTTCACATAGGTTCAAACGGCACTAAAAAACGAGTTAAAAATCAAAAGATATGGCTTTTACAAAAATATGCCAAAAATAGAAACCAGTAGGTCGACGCAAAAGAATGCATAGGTTGACGCAAAATGTTGCTGTCCCCCCTCGGGTATGCGCTCATCGACCCATGAGTCGACACAAGGGATGCTATAGGTCGACTCATAGAATCTACAGGTCGACGCATGCTGAAGAAAAGTGGATTTTTTGCTGTTTTAAGCTGCTCAGGTTGACTCATGCCTCTGTGTAGGTCGACCTATGCAGCGTAAAACTCGGGAAATCACCATTTTTCTTCCCCAATCCCCTCATACAGCACCCATTAACCCACACATCATTTATACATCAATGAAAGCTATTTACCACACATGTAAGGTTCCTAAACTTACTTCTACTCATGGGTTTTCATACAAACATCATCAATCATACTTAAATTCACATTTTCATAGAAATATAACATGAACCCTAACAATTTCTATTCAATGTCTCACACAATCATGGTTAGCAACATACAATCAAAACCCCACCCAAAACATCATCATACATCCCTTTAGCATGAAAGAATCCCACCCTTACCTTAGGTTTTGGATTGAAGCCAACTCTATCTTCAACCTTGAGACTCTCCTCTTCTCTCCTCTCTTCTCTTCTTTCACCAAAAAGCCCAAATGAACTTCTAATTTCTATTTCCTTTAAAACCCTTGTTTTTAATTAAATCCTTACTATCTTAAATTACTAATGGGCTCTAACTAACACCCCTCACTTACTAATACCAACTTAGGCCCAATAATCAACAACACTTACTATCTTATATTATTTACTAATAATTCCCAAATAAAACAACATAAAATCAATTAAGCATATAATTAACACATATTTCACAATTAATTCACATAACTCACATAAATAATTAATTAAAGAAAAACGGTCGTTACACTAATCGAGGGTCATCGAGGGTCCTTGTTATAGCACAAGAGAAAGCTATGTGGTTTTGAACTTACTTTGGCTCTAAGCAAATGGGTAAGAGGTTTCACCGGGAATAATTCCTCCTAGGTGGATGTGTCCTAGTTTGGGTTCTAAGGCTTTTTCAAGATGTTTCACTGGGAATAATTCATCTTTAGGGTTTGAACAAAAGATCTCTAATTAGGAATGAACCTTCACCGGGAAGACATTCTCAATCCTAGGCCATAGTCCTATAATATATATATATATATATATATATATATATATATATATATATATATATATATATATATATATATATATATATAGTTTAACTGTCCTAAGGTTTATACTCAGATGTAATTCTAAACAATATATAAACAGTTTTATATTTTGACAGTAATTTTAAATAAAGACTGTAAATTGAAAGCTATAAAGCCTAACCTAGATGGAGTGGAGGCATTTGAAGATGTAGGTACAAAGCCTCACGAGCAACTTTGTTTATTGATAACAGTTGAATACTTATGATAAACAGTGAAAGGTTTTTTTGAAGACAAAAGAAGTGAAGATGGACATAGGTCACATAGGTATCTGAAGAGTTTCACCGGGAATAATGCTCTTCAAATACCTGAAGAATGTTTTGAAAACAGAAAGAAGATTTTGTAAATACAGTTTTGAAAACATACTAAAAAAAAAGAAAGAAGGTGTTAGGTCTTACACTCTATTAGAGGCGCAAAGATTTATTTGCTGTTCAAGAGAAATAGTTGTTTGAAAATGATTGAAATACTGTTGTTAAAACAGTTTTTATTGTCAGTATAAAATGAAAAGGGGTTGGGACTTACACTCTATTAGAGGCCCAAAAGATTTACTGTTTATAAGAAACAGTTGAGTAGATACAAGGTTTTGTTTTATGTAAACCTGGATCATCCGTCTGATCGGAGATTGAAAATAGTTTAAAAATATAAAAAAAACCAACTTAATTAAAGTAAAGGTGAAATCTAAACCTATTTAAGACCTGAATGGCTTAGGATTTTATCACAAAATTATTCATACAATAATTAGGTAAAAAAACAAAGGAAAACATATATTTGAAGTATTAAGGAAATACTTAAAATACACCATTTTAAACCTAATAAAAATGCATGAAATAAATAATATTTTTGTAATTGTTTTGATTATTCATAAAATAGATATGTTAATTAACAAGTGTGTGAAAAATGAAGAGAAAATGATTTAATTTGAAGTATGAATCAAATGGTTAAAGTTGTGAATAAATTGAATGGGAAAAGTGGTAAAAAAATATGGTTTTGTCTCCTAAAGGGCTTGAACCCACGCCCTCTAGGTTACCACTCAAAATACTTACCACTTGGACCACGCGGGTGGCTTGTTAAACAAACACCTCCAACTCAATATATTTTACAACTAGTTCATAAATGAGTTAAAAAATAAAATGATCAAAACAAAAGGTCTGAGGGGGGGATCGAACCCCAGACCTAAGGCAAGGCAAAGCTTTTGTACGCGCGCTGTAACCATTGGGACACTACGATGAATTCGTAGGTTAAACACAAAACCATTCAAAATATAATAAACTTAGACCTGGGAATTTTGAAAAATGGCGTCATCACCATGATCGTCTTCAACGTCAAGCTCTCTCATTTTGAATTTCTGAACTCTCTCAATTCATCATCATTTGCAAAGATGTAAAGAGCAAACTTGCTCTAAATTCACTCACCGATTCCATACATAGGACTAATATAAATTTATATTGACTATATATACTTAATTAAACAAAATACGTGAAGAACCCTAAAATTCAAAAATGAAATTAAATGATGATGTTGATGAATAAATGCATGAGAGTAGGTGCCTTTTGATCCTCTAGTGACACTGAATGAACTGGTATCGAGATGAATTGCAAAAAGTACTTAAATAAGAGTGTTAGAGTTTGAAAAAATACCTCTGAAAATGGAGGTCGTGAGAATGATGGAGAGCACCTGGGCTTGTATGAATGATCCTAAAAGCTTCCTTGTAACTCAGTGATGCTAACTGAATACTTATTGCACCTTGAATGCTTCAGTATTGTTCTACCCGACCCCTTCTATTTGAGCTCCAAGTGAGAATGGAAAGTAGTGATTCTGCATTTACAGATAGGCTGCGACCATCTGAATAGCTTCACTGCAACCTAAGGAACATGTTTGGATGCTTGAACTTGCTTGACACCTTTTGAATTATGCTCCAGACCTCCAACTGCTCGAGCTTCAAAATGAAGGTGGCTATGGTGTTCCTCCACTTACAGAAGTGATACAGGTGCTTGGATCACCTCTAATGAACCTCTTTGAGATGTTAGAATGCTTACTTCTCAAAGTAGAGCTCTGGTTTGAAGAAATTGATTCTTCTTGCCAAAGAACTTTGAAAAACCATAAGCATGAGTGAGAAGGAGAAAGCAAGGAATTGAGTTGCTTTGGTGTGTTTATTATGAAGGATGGCACTTGTATTTATAGGCAAAAGGTTTAGAGCATTTGGATGTAGAGAGCTTGCTTAGTGAAGTAAGTTTGGTTTCTTAAGCATGAAGAAATTCAAAACTATCTAAAATGCAATAATGGAATTTTCGAGCATTCTCCCTAGCCATTGACCCTTGCAAATCTTAGGGAACATTTCTGATGGGTAGAAGCTTTCTATTGGCTTAGGAGAAGATTCCAATTGATGAATCATCACCTACCATAAATTCTCAAAAGTAATGATTACATAATCACATGTTCTTGCTTTTGAGGAATCTTCTTCAATCCTTATGCCATGGTGAAAATGAATGCATGGCTATGTTTTCATATGTATTATGGGTCATGTAGCATCCATTAGTGAGGCCATATGCACAAAATTGCAAAGTTTCCAAATTGTTCATGACCTATAATTTTACTTCATGAGGCCAACTTTGAACAAGCATAACTCCTAGCTTCAAAATGAATTTGGAGAAGGTTGAGAATCAATTTGGAAAGCCCTAAACATCTACTTCAATTCATTAGTTTATGTCTTCTTCAGAATCATTTGGGAAATTTGTGAAAAATGAGCCCAAAGTTGGATGAAAACTAGGTTAAAACACTTAGAAAATTTTCTAAGTGTTTATGACCTAAAACTTCAAAATTTCCAAAACTTCATAAATGATTGATCTTTTGAAAAAAGTTCCTTTGTAAGATGTTGTTTTATTTTGCAAGATCTACAACTTTCATGTTGGAAGTTTTTTGAGTTGTGTAGGTGAAATTTTGAGTTCTCACCATGCCTTCAAAAACCCTAATTCCCGACTTTTTTCTCCTTGATGAATTTCTTTGAATTTCTTTGGTCAAATGACTTTGACATCCATATATTGATGATATTGATCTTTGAAAGTCATTTTTTGACCAAAAACCTTAAAAGTCAATGATGATCCTTCACAGTTGACTTTTTCCTGACAAAGTGAATTTTTGGACTTTTGTGTAGAAACAAGATCTTTTCCTTAAATGAATGATGTAAATGGATTATATTGAGGTAGTAGAGATTCTTGAATCATGTCTTGAGTTTTGGATTCATGCCCTGATTAAAAGTCAACTATCTTGGTGAATTAGGTCAAAAACCCTAATTGTCGACCAGAGGACAATGATGACTGTAGACTTTGAACTGAGATGTAATGTCCAGTGGATCTTGTCGTATGAGTTATTTGAAGATGATTGATGTCTTTGAATGGTTCCCTGGGGCTTTTTAGGGTTTCCCAAGAGTGATCCCTGATTTTAGTCCTTGATAGGCTCCAAACCCTAGTCTGTTGGTCTGAGTAATCCTGTGCTTAGATGACTGGGTGTCTTAATCAATCATAGGTGTAATAATGAGGCTTTTGAGTCTTATGATTGTATTAGAGACTAATCCTCCTATTGATTGATCCTTTGCCTGAGTTTTCTTGTCTTTGAACACCCTCGATTGAATGTCAGGCTGCTCTGGGTACTTGCTTTGACTTGATGAAAATCCTGAAGATATGTCATCTCAGGGGGGTCAAAAATTAGGGTATGACACTAACGGTCGCAAATCTCAAATACAAAGAATTTAAAAACTCATTGTTGATTGGTTCTGAAGTCATCTGGTACTGAACTTGGTAGGAAGGACTATTGTCCGATTCCCCACAATCTACAAGTGAATGCTAAGGAGTATACCACATATTGTGCCAGAACTCCATGAGAAGGATCATAGTCACTAACCGACTACTCTGCTATGTGCGTGTCAAGATAATGGGCTTAATGTGATTGCGCGCGAATGAAAAGGGTAAAACATGATGACGAGTCAAAAGGTCGAGCTATAATGGCATGATTCGGATTGGTATGCATACTGGGAGTTGTCTAGTGTCGCTACTATAAGTTTATTGTTTGGATCTGCAACATTATTTTCAAACAAGAACACAATGTAGCTGAGTATGACCGAACGATGTGGTGGAAGCGTGTTTCATTTCGCTGTCCTCCCATTTCTATCTTGTTATTTTGCTTGAGGACAAGCAAAGGTTCAAGTCTGGGGGAATTTGATAACACGATTTTATATCGTATATTTAGCTTGAAATTCATAGATATTTATAGCATTTTCCGTTTATTATATTGATTTATTAGGATATTACGCGAGTTTTTGCTTTGTTTCAGGTTTTACACTCTTATTATGACTAATTGTGAAAAAGAGAAGAAATGGAGCTAAAACGACCCATATCTATGCCTAAAAGACGAAAAATAGGTGCTGAAGTAAAAAGGGAGTGCAAATAAGGCCCAAGTGTGCTGAAAGAGACCCAAAGACCCAATGAAGCAATCCAGCCCACGAAGGAAAGCAGCCCAATCCACACAAGTAAGCGGAGACGCACGTCTCCAACGTCTCTATGCCACATCAGCAAAAAGGAGACGCACGTCTCCATTTCCCTAAAGTTTCTCCACTTGAGACGCACGTCTCAAGTCATGCGCCCAGTCTTCCTGAAGAATCGGAGACGCACGTCTCCAAGCCAGTCTGAAGAGCTTCCTCTTTTCACGCAGCGTCACTGCAAAGCATCCCCTATAAATAGAAGCAGTCACTTCAGTCCAAAGGGTCCGATTTCCTGCTAACGAAGTGCTGCCGAAATTGTACCGCGAATCATATTTTTCATTCTGCTTTCATTCAAACACTTATTTTCTCACAACGATTTCTACACCGGAAATTGTTGTGAACTTTTTATAAATCTAGCCTTACGTTAGATTTATCGTTTTTATTTCCTTGTTTTATTTTCTGTCCGTTTAAATTCCGAAGAACGATCCAGCCAACTTGTGGTGGAGGTTCGATACTTGAAGATTTACTTGCCATTTATTTAATTCAGGTTTAATATTTACCGCCTTATTTATATGTTTATTTGCATAATATATTGTATGCCTATTAACATGCCTATTATTATAAACCGAATCTATTTATGCATGTTTAACCATATTAATATGTCTGGCTAAATTACTAAGGTGTCGGTATGTAGAGTAAGTTAACCGAGGGATCCGAAATAAATTGGCTTAATTATGTTTTATTAAATATCACTTATTTTTTGGTTTATATGTCTAATTTAATTAGTAAGTCTTAAAACCAATAGAGCGTAAGTTTGAGGGGTTAAGACGGTCAAAGGTTAAAATCAATAGAGCGAAAGTTTGAGATCTTTAACCAGATAGTAGACATAGGACATTAGTTTTAAGGATGGCGAAAGCGTATTAAAACTAATTGGGACTTATTTATTTTCAAAAATTGTTTTTACACCCGAGCGGGATGGCAAAAGCGTACGTTAGGGATATTAGCATGTTCCGAGTCAACAGAGCGAAAGTTTGAGATTAGGAGATTTAAATAGATAACAACTTCATAAAATAGGCATTTTATTAATTACGTTGTTTCCAAAAAGCTCTTCTAAAATCTAATGGGATGGCGAAAGCGTACATTAGGATTAGGATAGTAATCTGAATCAACAGAGCGAAAGTTTGAGACGAGGATTTTTAATCAATTGAATTAGTAAAGATTTTTAATTAAATTATGCAAAAGCCAATGGACCTTCGGATTACCTTAAGTTAAACGAAATACATACTGATACCTGTCTTTTATTCTTTATTTCTCACTATCACTCTCCCTTAGGAACAATCAAAATTTTAGTAGCCCTAGCTTTACATAGTAACCTTAGATAACGGTAGATCGATTCATAGTCCCTGTGGATTCGATATCTTTTAAAACTACACGACACGACTGTGCACTTGCAGTCATCAGATTTATAGACACGTAAAGTCGCGATCAGTGAGTCTCATTCACATTTAACTATGTTATAAGATATAGATAATAAAATATCATTTCACATGCCATTCACCCAATCACAGTTATGATCAGATTCAAACCATACAATCAGTAAGCAAACAACCACATATTATAACATTGGACAATCTTCCATTCATGTTATAATAGCAAAACAGCCTAATGCAATGCAACTACATGCATGTGGTACCAAAATCTGGGATAACCCAACTCACCGACCCACCATCGTCAAGGATACGGTAACACCCACTCACTAATTCCACACAATGGGAATTAGCTACCACTGATCCACCATCGTCAAGGACCAGCCACATAATGATTATGAATGCATGCATCAACCATAACATGCTCATCACCCACATAAATCGATCAATGTCATAATCATCAATAAAACACATATTTCATACCAACAATACATGTATAATAAACACCAGTTATAACCACAACATCATACAGGTAAGACATTCATTAGTGTACCTATAAGCATATCCCACCACAAACAAATAAGATCGGGTGTTTTAAAATAATTCAATCCACAACTCAAAACACCATTTGATTATATAAATTATTTGATTAGCTTCATTGTACTCGAAACGGCACCAAAATCCGGTTTACGGTTTAAAAGTTACACATTTTTAAACTTTTCAAAACGGCCTATCGCCAACAGCACGCGGCGCCACACACAGTTTGCGGCGCGGAACGAATAGGAACTACGCCTTCGCGGCGCAAACAAGGGTTCGCGGCGCGGAACGAATAGGAACTACGCCTTCGCGGCGCAACCAAAGGTTCGCGGCGCGTACTGAACACAACACAACTTCCTGCCTTTCTGCCAAGCAGTTCGCGGCGCCAACTCCTGGACGCGGCGCGAACTGGCGATTTCCAGAACTCCGAATCGTAGAAAACAGCCTGCGATTCTGCCCTTCCTTCACCAATTCATTACCAAACCAATCCCATTCCGACCAGATTTGCATACAGTGAAACAAACACATATTATAACACATTTATAATACATTCAACCATCCAATTAACACCATACATGGTCAATACAATCATTATGCATCAATCCTCCCAAAACCTAACACTTCTATAACCTAAGCACAACCCAATTGATACGAATAACACGATCAAATTCTATCATACTACCTATAATCCCATAATAGAAGATAAACGGAAGAGTCCCCCGTTACCTGAAGGTTGATTCTTCGCTCTCCTCGTGTCGCACTTCTCCGCTCCTCTTCTCTTTTCACGTTCAGACTCTTCTCTTCTCCTTAGTTCTATTCCTCTTTCCCCCAATTCCTCTATTTTGTGGAAAATAAAATAAAACTATTTTAATTAGTAATAGGGCCTACCAATACACCCCCCCTCTTTACTAAAAGCGACACTGGCCCATTAGTCTCATTATTCCCATTTTTCTCAGTTAACTCAAATAATTCTAATATTTAATCCAAAAATTAATTAAATTAAAGAAAGAATTTTATGGGGTGTTACAATAACCCGTCCATGCGTCTCCTAAATATCCGCCCTAGAAGGAGGAGTCTAATCCGCTCCAAAAACATCCTATAAATATCCCTCTGCATACAGAGGGCAAGGTAATTTTTTCGTACCCAAAAAACTCTCTCACTTTGTTGTACCTTGTGAAATACATACTTACTTTGGCATCGGAGTGCCTTGCAGGTACAACACCTTTTTCCCTCTCAACTGCTCAGAACTTTAAGCTTTCATTGTTGCCGGCCATCTGATCCGCTCGGTAAGATCAACTATATTAATAGTTGGATGGAGAAATCGTCTAAGGATTAATATAGAGATTATCACAATCTCATTTAGAAATAAATGTCATTGAGAGGATACTATAATATTTTCATTAATCTTGAGTTCACATATTTGTTACTAGGGAGACATAGGAAGTTAGGATAGTGAAACCCAATCGTGGCAATCTTTTACATTCGATACAAGTCTAATTTCATCGTTTTAGTGTTACTTTTATTAAAAAGATTATGATTTAAGCCAAAACAGCTTTGTTACCTTCAAACTTGAAACTATAGTAATTATAGAATGGCGGTAATATCACCCAATCTCTGTGGATATGATACAAAAATATTTGGTTATCTTTTTGGCTTAGCCCATCGGGCCTATGTTTTTCATGGGTCAGGTCGGGCCGGACCAAGCGGGCTTCGGGCTGCCCCATTAAAAATAAAATTTTGGGGTAAAAAAATTGAGATAAGATATGATTGCATAAATGTGTTTTCAAGTGATAAAGAAAAGTTAAAGAGGATGAAGATATATTTTCAAGATGATGTGATCAAGGAAATGGTTGTGAGATGAAGAAAAAATTTGATAAGTGTTATGATAATATTAAGTTACTTTATACTTTTACATAGATGTTTTTGTGGTATATATATGGATGTTGATTTGATGAATATTTTAAACATCACTTAACTAAGTTTATGATGACTCTCTACTTATATTATGGAGCTTTTATCTATTACATCTCTTTTTATAAAATTAAAACTATAATATGAAATACGAACCGGGCTGGCCCATCGGATTGTACGGGCCTTTGAATAACGGGTCAGGCTCATTTTCTATAGCCCATCAAGCAATCGGGTTGGGCCGAGCTAACTCATTTAAACATTTTGGCTCACCGGGCCGAAGTGGACTGGGTCGGGCCGGTCCATTTGACATCTATAATTGTGGTTTTTTCCTTGAGAAGGCTAGGTGCTAGTCAGGAGTCTCAAGAAGATAGTGGTTGCGGTGAGTGTGGTTGTCTGTAATCAGTTTGGTTATAGTGGATTGAGTCCTTATTGAGAAGGCAAAATCACTTTGGCGGGTGGACTGGAGTAACTTCGTTAACAGGGAACTAGGATAAAAATAATTGTGTTCATCTATTTTTATTTCTCTTGTTAACCTTGTTTTTGAGTTGCGAAAAAAGATTATATTTAGTGCAACCCAATTCAACCCCCCCCTTTCTTTTGTTTCTCGCACATTTAGTTGTATGTTGTTTTTATTATTGTTTGCATGTTTTAATTTTTTATTGTATTTATCGCTACTACAAAATGCGCAAACAATAATGCTCAAGTCACCACGGTTCTTCCAAACACTGTGGCGACATCTCTAAACTCAGGCGCTAACATTTTTTTAATTAAAAATTGTTAGGATATAATAACTGTTGATTGACTCACCGTTGTGATACAATCAAGCTTTCATGGGTTTGAACGTCACTATCCTAAAATATTTTATTTCTTTAACGTTATGGCGCGCATTTTTTTTTAAATAAAAAGTAAAATGGATATCAATACAGTTGTTTAGTTCAACCATTGTCTCTCTCTCTCTCACACACACACACACACACACACACACACACACACACACACACACACACACACACACACACACATATATATATATATATATATATATATATATATATATATATTTATATATATGGCATATCATATGAGAATGTGAGAATGAATCTGAACCATTAGATTTAAAAATAAATGGTGGAGATTATGTGTGAATCTTTTTTTATCTCTCCTTCATTATTAAAATAAAAGATGTAGGAGAGAGAAAAAAGATTCACACATAATCTCCACAATTTATTTTAAAATCTAATGGTTCAGATTCATTCTCACATTCTCATCTAAAGAAGGCATTCTCACATTATATATATATATATATATATATATATATATATATATATATATATATATATATATATATATATATATATATATATATATATATATATATATATATATATATTACCACGGTTGGTATTGACAACCGTTGTGAATTTGTTTACATATATAAGTAAATTAACTCTCGCTTCTCGACAATATCGCCATATCTTTCGCAGCAAAACCCTAGCACCCATTTTTTCTCTTCTTCTTCGTCATTAGCTTTCCCATTCTATAGTATAGTCGTCATTCTTGTTCTTCATACATAAAGATATTCTTCTTCTTCCTTATTCTCTCGTTTTTGTGTATGTTGTTGTTATATTTCACATGATTTTCATATGATTTTTTCTTGTTAGATAGTTTATGGTTTTTTTACTGTTGTATGTTGTTGTATGATGTTGTTGATAAATGTAGATAAATTTTTGTTAACAAAATTTTCATATTATATACTTTGGTTTCACATGTTTTGTTGTTGCTTGGTGTTGTTGACAAATATCTTTTCATATTCTCTGTTCTTCATGTATGTTGTTGTTATTATTATACATGTTGATAAATTTTGTTGGTTTATAAATGCTAGTTTATGTTAACATGCTTTTTTTCATGGTGTTTGTAAGATTCAAATTAACATAGTATGATTGTGGTTCACACGATGGCTTGTGGTTCACATTTAATGAGAAAAAAATACAAGGAGGATGAAGCTATTCACCCTCCTTGTTTTTTACATAGTAACACAAGTAAATCAACTTCAACTTCATCCTGAGACAATCATTTTTTCAATTAAAGATATGTATGTTGTTGATAAATGTTGTTTATGTTCTTGTTGTTGTCATTGATGTTGCTTTGTGTTTTTTGTTAATAAATGGTTTTTCATGTGCAGCTAGCAAGTGGTTATGCTTCTTTACTTATCACTTAAAGCTTCGAGAAATGGTTTCTCTAGCTCGATCTTTGTTAATTAATTGATGTTTTTGTTGATAAATGTTGTTAGTGAGTTTGTTATATCATATGTGTTTGCTTGTTTCACTAACCCCTCGTTGAACTTGTATTCATTTAAATAGATTTTTGAGATAATCATTAAAAAATTAAATTATTCTTGAAAATCAACTTAAACGATCCAATTCTTTTTCGAATTACGTGCAACTTGTAAATCATATTTTTCCCTTTAGTGTATCGAATTTCATTCAATGCCACAAATTCTTCAAAATAATATTGATAAATGGGTGCTTGTCTGCATCTTTCACACAAATCTTGATATTTAAAAAATAAACTAGAAAAGAAGAGGAAATTAAATTTTTTGTGAAAGACTCAAATTGACATCCATTCATCAACATTACTTTGAAGAATTTGGGACTGAATCAAATCCTATAGTCTAAAGAGGAAATCATGATTTACAAGAGGCATACAATTTGAAAAACATTGGATCGTTTAATTTGTTTTTCACAAATAATTCAGTTTTTATGATTATTATCTCAAAAATATATTTGAATGGTTGTATATGGTTAATGAGGGGCAGGGAAAAACAAGAAATACCATATTTTATAATAAACTCTTACCTATACCACAACGATTGAAACTTATAACCATGGTGAAATATTATTTTTTATACACTTTAATTTTGTTTGTAGCTGGGTATCGAACCCATGACACTATATTTATGACAGCGGTTGTTTAGGTCAACTGTTGTGAGATAGCGTGTTACATAGTTTATCATAACGGTCGCGCACCCGTAGTTGAAACAACGAACTTACAACCACACGCTACTTCACAACGGTATGTCACGCGTGATGATATCCTTTTTCTAAGCGTTGTGAAAGGGGTTTTCCATAGTAGTGTATGTTTTTTTATGATGCCGAAATTGATGTTGTTTAGTCTACTCAGCCACATAAATTCAAATCAGCTGGAAATGAACGAGAATATATTTGTGAAAGTTACGTGTGGTGCAGACGCGAAAGAAAGTTTTTATGCCAACCAGGGCAGCATTGAACCCACACCACCAAAACAAGATGGTGTTAAGAGAATAGAAATGATGATTGAGAGTATTGAAAATCCATGCTTGGATATTAAATTAAGTCATGATCTAGATCAATTATTCGTACTTTCTAATATTTTTGTACATGAATTTTTAAAGGGATGTATGCCTAGACAATTCCATATTACAAATTTGGTGCTCGTAAGTATAGTTTTTATGTTGATTTCTATTTATAATCATACGTTCTTGTACTTTACCATAAAGATTTTCCCTTGCAGGTACATCCATGAATTCAATGTTGAATGGAAAATTCTAAACAAGTATTGTATCTTAGATCCAATGCAAATTGCTTTTACCCGTGGTTCACCAGGACACTATATCTTCGTTTACGTACAAGACAAGTTGAAAGGGAACATCAAAGATTGTTATCAGTCCCCGTTTTACCGCAAGTAAGTATATATTAATTTGTGTTTTCACTTATAAATCAATTTTATAAATATTATTAATTATTATGAATGTTTATGTAGTGAACATTGGCAACTAATTATTATATGTCCCAAGAAAAATACTATAGTTGTATTTTACTCGTTGCACTTTGGACTGTCCGATGTTGTGGTTAACGCTTTGAATGGGTAAGTGGTATTATTTTGATACTCAAATTTTAGTTTTAGAATTGAATAGTTTTTATTATCATATTTCATTTTAACCGACATGTGTAGAGCAATAGAGGGATATAATGCCATTAAACAAAATTTACTTGATAAAAAAGGCAATCTATGTTTACCCAAAAGTAAGTATATTATTTGTGTGTATTAGTGTGATATCGATGTATGAAAATTATATGTAGTGGCGACAATAACCCGACAACTATTCTTGTGGATACTATGTTATAAAATATATGCTCTATATTGTCTTCGAAGGCATTAAAAATTGATGGATGAAGCATAAGGTATTAACTTAATCCATATATACACATATTTATATTTCTTAAGTTAATGTTGTTGTTAGTTTATCATAATTTAAATTTTGTTCTAATTATAGGAGTTTAACAATAAAACACCATACTCAAAAGAAGATATGGATGGCATTCGATCACATTAAGCCAGTGTCTTCTTATGTTATTATGAATCTCGACAACAATAGTTTTTCTTGGTTGTAATAATCTAAATTTGTATATGTATATGGGTTTTCTCATTTTTATGTGCAAATGTGTAAATGTGTGTATTTTGTCTTGTGATGAGAATGTAAATTTGGTTTAAAATGATATGATATATTCCAATTTTGTCACATATTTTGTAGTTTTTGTGTAAAAATGATACAGAAAAGTGAAAATAAGATTTTAAATAATGTAAATCTGGTATTCATTGATTAATAGATTTATAATGATATGATATAGGCCAGTGAAAATGATACAGGAAAACAATGATACATGCTAGTGAAAATAATACAAGCAAAAAAAAGAGATTTAACCCCTCGGTTATAACTTAAAACTGAGGTAAATGAATACCTTATTATCTTGGTCTTTAAATACAACTAAGAGGTATATGGCGCGCGTAAAAAAATTTAGAAAATAAAAATATGCATTTTCTAGGGATCGAACCAATGACCTTTTAATTTATAACCTTGGTTTTAAAAACAAAAAGGTGTTTAATGATAGCTTTTCATTTCGCCCTTCGTTACCTCGTCTGGGTAGCCGAGATTAAATGCATTTTGTGACCGAAGTTAGACGTGTTATTTGCAGTACTGAACCTTGCGTCGGCTTGTTAGAATTGGCCCATTCACGTTGATCTAACTGCTCATGTCCCATGGGATAGCCTTAGGGACATTGAAAAGGCTTGTGGTGTAGAAATTCCTTTTGTTTAGTGTCCGAGAATTTGTGGATCATCTTCTTCATTAGATCCTATTAACTGGTTTAGGAGAATCTCAGGAAACTCATATGCCAATGGAGGGCTTCTTCTTTCAACATTCTCACCATTAATTTGCATTTGAGAGAGTTAGTCATTCCAATAATGGCCATTTGCATGTTGATAGCAATGATAAGCTCTTAAGGATCACTTTTACCGTCAAACATTTCTAGGGAAGGAAATTTGAAGTTGTTCGGGACCAGTTGTCGCGGGCGAAAAACCGTTTTGTTCCTCTTTTTTGTGGGATGAGACACCTGATGCCTTCTTTGGGCTCGAGTGCTCAAAAAAATGATTTTTCTTTGTTTCGACCAAACTTTTTATTATTTCCAAAGGAGGAAAAGGAAAAAAGCTGCAATAACCTAAAGGTGGGGGGAGATCTTGGGTAAGAGGGTTGGTTATACGAAGGGAAGGTATTAGCACCCAACGTATCTATAGTACTCTATAGGTTTCTTTTCTTTGTTTTTCATTCCATATTGTTGAGAGGTTCTTGTGAAATAGGTGGGACCTAAGGTGTTTGTTTGATTATGCTCGCAAAGATCATCGCGATCCTCTGCATACATATCCCTTAGAGGGAATCAGAGCATCTGTAGCTCGGGTCTACGGGTGCTAAGGTTTGAATGGTTTTTTTTGTTTTGTTTTGCTCGCCAAGGATCGACCTTGTGCCTACGTATTCTCAAAGGGATGTTGAGAAAGTCAGAGCAATCGTAGTTCCCACTTATGCTAGTGGAAGCAAAGGAAAATAGACAAATGTCGTCTAAATGCTATATGTATCTAATCTATATCATCACATACATCTGTTTGGTTTTTTTTGTTTGTTTAACCAGCCTTGTGGCAAAAACTTTCAATGAAGTCAGCCTTGTGACAAAAAGTTTTGATTAATCAGCCAGCCTTGTGGCAAAAGTTTCAATGAAGTCAGCCTTGTGACAAAAACTTTGATTAATCATCCAGTACGGTGGTAAAACAGTTTGATTGATTAGCCAGCCTTGTGGCAAAAAAGTTTGATTGATTAGCCAGCCTTGTGGCAAAAAAGTTTGATTTTGATTGATTGATTGTTTGTGATGATATAGAAGAGATACTCCTAGCATAGAGATGAAAAATGTCTAATCTCCCAGGGTATTTGTTTTGGATATTGGGGATGCTTATAAGAAGCCCGTGGGTCCTTGTACGAAGCCCAAGAGGAGGCTATCCGAGGGTCCTTGCATTGTAAGCCCAAGAGGAGGCTATGGGAGGGACAATCCGGGGTCCTTGCATTGTAAGCCCAAGAGGAGGCTATGGGAGGGTCACTCGTTTGTACAAAGCCCAAGGGGAGGCATGGTATAGTTGGTTTGAGCTCTTAGAGCGATTTCACCGGGAAACCATACTCTGTGTCCTAACCTAAACTAGTGAGATTCTTTGCACGAAGCCCAATAGGAGGCTATGGGGAACCTAGTGTTATACTAAGTTGAACAAGCATATAACACAATCACACATATGAACAAGTACAAACAAATATGAACAAGTACATGAACAAATATGAACAGTTATACATATATGACAAAGTGTGTGTATATAATGGAGTTTATGAAGGAAATATACCTGTAAGCATGATCCATTTGTATACACAGGGGCTCGGGACTTATACTCGAGGAGAGGTCCACTGAGTTTATTCAAAGCTATGTAAACAGGTATTTACAAAGGGGCTTGGGACTTATACCTACATGGAGGCCCATGGTATATTTGGGAAGATTTAAAGAAACCTTCATTTTTGGTTTGTATTTCAAAGTTAAAAAACAACTGATCGAGATATGTACAAAAGGCGTACAATGAAATACCTAATTTCATGTACTGGAGTGGGTATGTACAAAAGGGCTTGGGACTTATACCTACGTGGAGGCCCATGGTATATTGAAAAGTTTTGTTTCTTTGGAGTTTCGTTGTTTTGAAAATGATTTGAAAATTGTTTTGAAAAGATTTTGTTAAGAAGTTTTATTGTTTCGAAAACTGTACAAAAAGAAAAGAAATGGGACTTACACTCTCTAATATTCGAGAGGCCCCTGTTTTATTTTCATAAAACAGGGTGGATGGTTTGAAAAAGATGTGTGATTTGTTGTTAAAAAAACTGTTTGAAAGTTTTGGAAAAAAGTTTTCTGTACAAAGAAAGACGAAAGGGACTTATACTCTCTAATATTCGAGAGGCCCCACATCGTTTTGAAAATCAATTGATCAATTAAAAAGATTTAATCAAAAGTTTCCTTTGAAAATCAAAAAGAAATGGTTTATCGTTTTTGAAAAGAATCGCGATCGCTCGTTTTAAAACGATTTGAATTTTGAAAGAAGTCAATTTAATCAAGATAAACAAAAGATTATTCTCAATTAACACTTAGATGATTAGGGTTTGATCACAAAAAATATTTACAAGTGATTAGGTTTGAAAATCAAATGAAAAAGTAGTATTTAAAAGTATTTAAAAACATTTAAAAATATGTCATTTTAAACCTATTTAAAAATGTATCAAATAAATATTTTTTGGTGATTTTTTTGGTATTCATAAAATATGTATATTAAATAAGAAGTGTTCAAAAAATGAAGAAAAAATAAGTTGATTTGATTAGTTAAATTAATTAATGAAGTTTGTTAAAAAAAATGAAAGAAAAATAGTGTTAAAAAAAAGGTTTTGGTCCCTAAGGGTGTTGAACCCGTGACCTCTCTCTCACCAGCCAAAACAACAACCAACTGAGCTGCGCGCGCAGCTTGTTAATGATACGCCTTCAGTTTATTATATTTTAAAACCAATGTTTGAATTTCCCAAACCAAATCTGGCGCCAAGAACACAACCCTAACTGAATTTTGAATTCCTTCAAATCTGCGTTGTTTTGATCGATCAAAGGGTCTATCTCACTCGGTTTTTCACAAGGAACATGATGGTGCCCTTTAATTTCATTTATTTTTGCTCTAAGATGATTAATTCTCTGATGAACACGAAGACCCCTAATATGACAAATCTTTGTGAAATCGTGTATGATCATGATATGATGCAATTGATTGAGGGTTATTATTCAGTGATGGTGCAGAAACAAGATGGTAACTTAGTTTTTCATTTATGATGCATGTATGATAGAGTTTGAAGTTCATGAGCACTTACCTCAAAAACGGCCAAGCTGGAGATTGAATTTTGCAGAGGAGGTGTTACAGATGTTGTTGCTTGATCTGGACAGCTTCAATGAACCTTAGGGAAGGTGTCTGGATGCTTGGAGTGAATTGAAAACACCTGGAGTAGTTGGAGGTACCCGATCTGCAGTTAAGCCCAAGTGTGAATCGAGCTCTATGATTCTGATGTTTCAGGTTGATGATGAGTGTTTGGATAGCTCATATGTGATATATGTGAGGTGTTGGAAGTGTTAATTTGTACAGAAATGATCTGGAATGAAGATTGGCATGATAAGGCTCTTTATGTGTTCATATGGAGGTTGAAGAGTGAATCTGAGTTTTGGGGTAATTTGGGGTGTGTGAGTGGTTCAAACACATCCCATATGATGTTTATGAGTTGCTAGAACCATCACTTTGGCCATAACTTCAAGGGTTTGGAGGTTGAGTTTTCTACCTCTTTGAAAACTATGAAACTTGCAATTCAAGAAAGAAGAGAGAAAACCTATAATTGTGAGGTTTTGGTGTGAATTGAAGAGTGATTTGCACCTCTATTTATAGGCCAAACATTCTGAACTCAGAGCTTTGCAACTTGCTTCTTCTTTGGTGATTTGGCACTTAAAGGATAGAAAGGAATCTTACCATTAAATGCATATGGTTAAAGTTACTAAACCATGGTTAAAATTGGCTATGCTTCTTATCTCTTTCCCATCTGTCTCAAATCAGAAAATATCTTCCAATTATTGCCTCTATGTATCATTACTTGGTCCATTTGGCAATTTGGCTCATAACTTTGGCAAAATGACTTGAAATTTCAAGTGAAAAGTTCACTAATGGCAAAATTCAAAACCATAGCTACACTTCAAATTTTTTTATGCTCTTGGACATTTTGGAAAGCTCATGTTACACACTTCAAAACCCTAGTTGAAAGTTTCTTCAAGATCCTTAAGGAAGTGGGTGAAAAAGATCCATGAACTTTGAGAAAAATGAAGTTTTAAGTGAATTTTTCAAAAGATGCCAACTTTGAAGCTCCATATCTCTTAAATGGTTGATCTTATGGAAAAAAATTATATGTGTCAAAGTTGTTTATTGGATCAAAATCTACAACTTTCATGTTGGAAGTTTTTTTCAGTTTGTAGGTGAAATTTTGAGTTATTCCCTTTCAAAGTTTGGAAAAAACCATGAAAAACACTTAGAAAAATTTTCTAAGTATGAAAGTCAAACTTTTGACTTTTTGATTCTTGATTGATTTTCTTGATTTTTCTTGATCAAATGACTTCTCATATCATATATTGATGATTTAAAACTTTAAAAGTCATGGTTGACCAAAATTCCGCAAAAGTCAATGGCAATCTTGTACAGTTGACTTTTTTCAGACGAATCGCGTTTCTGGAGATTTCAAATGAAACAGGCTATCCTCACCAAATGAATGGTATGAATGGATCATATTGAAGCATTAGAGGATATTGAGCCATGGTTTGAGTTGTGGCACCATGTCCTGATTAAAAAGTCAGTTATTCAGTGAATTAGGTCAAAAACCCTAATTGTCGACCTGATGAAATTGATGACTGTGGACCTTGAATTGAGATGCAATTTCCATGGGATATTGTCATAGGGATTATTTGAGGATGATTGAAACCTTTGATTGACTCCCTGGGGATTTTTTGGGTTTCCCAAATGTGATCCCTGATTTCAGTCCCTGATAGTTCAAAACCCTGATCTGAGGATTTGTCTGATCAATCTTTGTGTAGGAGATGTTATGAGCCAATGGATTAGGTCAAAATGATGCACTTGAGGTTTTGATATCATGTCCCAAGCCATTAGGTCAAATTCTGAGCAAAAGTCAGGAGTATGCTATCTTCAGGCAAAACCCTAATTCAGTCGATTCAAAGCTGTTGAGCTTGTTGAAGTGAATCTCTGAGGACCAAATGTTGATTGTTGATGAAGATGGTTCTTTTGAGATGAAGGGAGAACAAAACCCTAATTGATTGTTACTTGTACTGATGAGTGATTTCCTGATTAAATCCTGTTGAGTCACAAGTAACAAACACAAGCTATGCAATTTGTTAGAGATGCAAATGATGCATATGCAATGATATGAGGTGGTATCTTAGGTCAAAAATTGGGGTATGACAGATGCCCCTATTTAAGTTTCTTCAACCTGAGACATGAAGATTGAAAATCTTCGTTTTGATAGGGTGGAAGAGACTTAAATATCAGAAGACGCAAATTTTGGACCTAAGATACCAAAATTGCGAATGATGCAAGGATATCTTTACCGAGGGGATATCAAAAACTGACTCCGCTGGGGAAAAGAGGTTGGGAAGGATGTCTCAATCCGTTTTAGGAAGAGAATCCGTTTTTTTCTTTTTTTCGGGAAAGCAAGTGTATGCTTCACCGGGGAATGATAGCTTTATAAGAAAAGCTTACCTATCGACATTACCGACTATCAGCACAGGGATAGACTTGTTTAATAATGCGAAGGTGAAAGGTATGAAACTGTATTACCGACTATCAGCACGGTGATAGACTTGACAAGGTAAAAGGGTTTCAAAGGTTCGGTTAACATTATCGACTATCAGCATTGGGATAGACATGTTTAATAATATAACCAGAACAAAAAGTTACCGACTACCCGCCTTGTGATAGTGGTTTTGAAGACATGATCAATTATCAACCAAGTGATAAAATGATTCTGGAGACTTTGCTAGGGGAATTACTGGATATTCAGCCTTGTGAACAGTAATAAGGCCCTGATTGTCAAATGATCTTCATGATTGATTTCCTTGAGAGGAAATTGTTGAAAGAAACATAAGCTGCTCAGATGATGAGGCTATTGCTTATGGTTCAATTTTTCTTGACTCTATTTGGAGAATCGGAATTTGAATTTTTGGTAAAGACAAGGTTCTATCCAAGAATGAATTGGAAAGAAACAGTCAAACAAACTTTGTACCCAATGAGGAATGAACTCAACTGGGGATTTTCTCCTTCGTTTTGGAGAGGAGAAACTGAAGCAACCTTCTTCCACGAGGAATGATCTCAGTGGGGAACTGGAGAAAGAAAGGATGTTATTTCTGCTTATGGGTGACAACCTACTTGGAGAGATGACACGCCCATACTTGTTTCTTTTTTTTTTCTTTTTTTTTTTCTCTTTTTTTTTCTTTTTTTTTTCTTTTTTTTTTTTTTTTTTTGAGGATAGATATATCCTAAACAAGTTATTTCATAGCAAACATTGAAAAATGCAAGAATGCATAAATAATGCAAATATGTATGAATGATGAATGTCATGAATGTAGCATGCATACTGACAATACTGACAGACAATGAAGTATATACTGGAGAAGGACCGACGTCGCAATACAACCAGATACTTGACAAATGTTCTTCAACACGGTGTAGATAACACAGGTGATGAATGATGCTGCATGCTTTCAACTTCTCTGGGGAAGATAAGCATCTTTTCTTATTGAGATGGAAGAACCTTTTCACTAGAGATAGAAAATCTTCGTTACCGGGGATAAAAGACCTTCTTCAATGGGGTAGAAGAGCTTCTTCACTGGGGATAGAAGAGCTTCTTCACTGGGGATAATTGCTTCAAGAATTCTTTTCTGGGACAAGAATGCCGTTGTTTCAACAATTTTTTCAGGGAGAATCCTTTGGTTCATCCTATGGAGACAGTTGTTGATGTTCCTTCCGTTGTTCACAACTCAAAGGAAAATCTCGCTTTTATTTTGAAAAAGAAAAGTGAAGTAAATTCATTTAAAACTTACTTTTTCTTTTTGTTTCAAAAGTGAATAACACAATTAAAGCGTCATTTGGCAAGCTGAAAGAAATTAAAGATTGCAAACAAATGGGCACAAGGCTCAAATTTATTTAATAGGATGGTAATCAGCTAAAGGCGTGATTCCATAGAGTATTTACAAAAGTTGGAAATGGTAATTATGTGGAAAAGGCTACATTGAAAGCAATAACCACTATTCCCTAACAACTTTGAGTTCCAACTGTGCTTGTCGCTTCAGATTGGCGATGATTTGATTGAAGATCCTTTGATGGAGTACAGACTCTTCAGGTGACGAAGTATGGACTGATGCAGTTACTTTGTCATTAATCCCTAATTTTTGCCTAGATTGCCCTTTCAGGTTTTCAATCTACCAGGATGAATTTTTTCTGTTTATTGTCTCTAATTTTTGCCTGGACCGCCCTTTCAGGTTTTCAGTCCACCGAGACGCTCATTTTTGCCTAAGTCGCCCTTTGCGGGTTTTCGACTTACCGAGCTGTTCTTTTGTATTTTTTTAGACAAAGTATTTCTTGACTGCATCAGCATTCACAGGATGTGGGAGTTCATCACCATCCATGGTTGTAAGAATCATGGCGCCGCCAGAAAATGTTCTTTTGACAACATACGGGCCTTCGTAATTAGGAGACCATTTGCCCCTAGAATCTGGTTGAAAAGACAAGATCTTTTTAAGCACGAGGTCGCCTTCTCGAAATTCACGAGGTCAAACCTTTTTGTTGAAAGCTTGTTTCATCCTTGCTTGGTATAACTGTCCATGGCAAAGAGCAGTCATACGTTTTTCTTCGATTAAGTTCAACTGATCGTATCTGCTTTGACACCATTCAGCCTCTGATAACTTAGTCTCCATGAGGACTCTCATTGATGGTATTTCAACTTCTACGGGGAGCACAGCTTCCATGCCGTATACTAGAGAAAAGGGAGTTGCCCCTGTTGAAGTACGCACTGAAGTACGGTACCCATGTAAAGCAAATGGCAGCATTTCATGCCAGTCTTTGTAAGTGACGACCATTTTCTGGACGATCTTCTTAATATTCTTGTTGGCGGCTTCAACTGCGCCGTTCATTTTTGGTCTGTAAGGAGAAGAGTTATGGTGCTCAATCTTGAATTCCTCACACAATTCTTTCATCATCTTGTTGTTCAAATTTGAACCATTATCAGTAATGATCTTGCTGGGAATACCATATCGGCAAATGATGTTATTCTTGATAAACCTCACAACCACTTGTCTTGTAACATTGGCGTAAGATGCTGCTTCGACCCATTTGGTGAAGTAATCAATGGCTACCAAGATGAAACGATGACCATTTGAAGCTTTCGGTTCGATCATTCCAATCATGTCAATACCCCACATGGAAAAAGGCCACGGAGATGAGAGAACGTTGAGTAGAGTCGGTGGCACATGGATCTTATCTGCGTAGATCTGGCACTTGTGACATCTCTTCACGTGTTTATAACAATCAGATTCCATTGTCAACCAATAGTATCCTGCTCTTAAGATCTTTTTGGACATTGCATGCCCGTTTGAATGAGTTCCAAAGGACCCTTCATGCACTTCATGCATTAACATGTCTGCTTCGTGTCTGTCCACGCATCTGAGCAAAACCATGTCGAAGTTTCTTTTGTATAGCACATCTCCGTTCAGGAAGAAACTGCCAGAAAGTCTCCTTAGAGTTTTCTTATCTTTGTTTGATGCCCCAAGTGGGTACTCTTGAGTTTGAAGGAAGCGTTTGATGTCGTGGAACCACGGTTTATCATCGATGACTGCTTCGGTTGCAAACACATAGGCGGGCCTTTCAAGGCGCGTGATTCTGACTGTAGGCATATCATTCCAATGATTGACTTTGAACATGGAAGATAGAGTAGCCAAGGCGTCTGCCATTCGATTATGATCTCGAGGTATATGATGCAATTCAACCTTGTTGAAGAAAGTCAACAGACGTCTTGCATAATCTCTGTAAGGAATCAAGCCAGGGTGGTAAGTTTCCCACTTGTCTTTGATTTGGTTGATCACAAGGGCTGAATCTCCATATATGTCGAGGATTTTGATCCTTAAGTCAATGGCTTCTTCGAGACCCATGATACAAGCTTCATATTCTGCGATATTGTTGGTACAATCAAACAGTAGTCTGGCGGAGAACGGGATATGAGTACCCTTGGGAGTGATGATGATTGCCCCAATTCCATTGCCAAAAGCGTTTACTGCTCCATCAAAAATTAGGCCCCATCTTGATCCAGGCTCAGGACCTTCTTCTGGTAACGGTTCGTCACAATCTTTCATCTTCAAGTACAAGACATCTTCATCAGGAAAGTCAAACTTGAGAGATTGATATTCATTAATTGGTTGATGCGCCAAGTGATCGGCGAGAATGCTTCCTTTGACCGCTTTTTGAGCATGGTATTCAATGTCATATTCGGATAACAGCATTTGCCATCGGGCAATCCTTCCTGTTAAGGCAGGCTTTTCAAAGACGTACTTGATCGGATCCATTTTGGAGATTAACCAAGTAGTATTGTTGATCATGTACTGGCGGAGACGTTTTGAAGCCCAAGCCAAAGCACAACATGTTTTTTCGAGCATGGAGTAACGAGACTCACAGTCTGTGAATTTCTTACTCAAGTAATAGATGGCATGCTCCTTCTTACCGGTTTCATCTTGTTTTCCAAGCATACAACCCATGGATTCTTCCAACACGGTAAGGTACATGATTAAGGGTCTTCCTTCAACTGGAGGAATCAATATTGGTGGTTCTAACAGGTATTCCTTGATACTGTCGAACGCTTTCTGGCAATCTTCAGTCCATACAACCCCTTGATCTTTGCGGAGAAGCTTGAAAATCGGCCCACAAGTAGCAGTCATTTGAGAGATGAGTCTGGAGATATAGTTCAATCGTCCAAGAAATCCTCTTACTTGCTTTTCAGTTTTTGGTGCAGGCATCTCTTGAATAGCTCTGACTTTGTCGGGATCTACTTCAATACCTCTTTGGCTGACAATGAAACCCAAGAGTTTTCCAGATCTAACCCCAAAAGTACATTTGTTAGGATTCAAGCGAAGCTGATATTTCCTTAATCGTTGAAACAACTTCAGAAGGTATTCAATATGTTCTTCTTCTGTGCTGGACTTGGCTATCATGTCGTCCACATAAACTTCAATTTCTTTATGCATCATGTCATGAAAGAGAGTAGTCATTGCCCTTTGGTAAGTTGCGCCTGCATTCTTCAATCCAAACGGCATCACTTTGTAGCAAAAGGTACCCCATGGGGTGATGAAAGATGTCTTCTCCATGTCTTCAGGAGCCATCTTGATCTGATTATAACCGGAGAACCCGTCCATGAAGGAAAAGACGTTGAACTTAGCAGTGTTATCAACCAACATGTCGATATGTGGTAATGGAAAGTCATCTTTTGGACTGGCCTTGTTCAAGTCACGGTAGTCAACACACATTCTAACTTTTCCATCTTTCTTCGGAACTGGCACTATGTTGGCCAACCATTGAGGATATTCAGAGGTGACAAGAAAGCCTGCGTCGAGCTGTTTTTGAACTTCCACTTTGATCTTGTTAGCCATATCAGGGTGAGTCCTTCGCAATTTCTGCTTAACCGGCGGACATTCTGGCTTCAATGGCAAGTAATGCTGAACAATATTGGTATCCAACCCAGGCATGTCTTGGTAGGACCAGGCAAACACGTCAACATATTCTTTGAGAAGGTCTGTCAACTTACTCTTGACATCAGTATCAAGCAGCGATCCAATAGTCACTTCTTTTTTGTCTTCTTCAGAACCCAAGTTGATCTTTTCTAAAGGTTCTTTGTGAGGCAGAATGGCTCTTTCCTCGTGCTTAAGTAATCGAGAGATCTCGTCCGGGATCTCCTCTTCTTCCTCTTCTTCGGCTTCGAACACAGGAAACTCAAAGTTGGGAGAGGGCATAGGGTTATTGCATTCAATGGGTTTATCAATAGTAAATCTGCACATGTGATTTATATTTATTTCAGAAAATTTATGAATGCAAGAGTGTATGCAGATTTTTTTTGAAAAAGTTTTTTTTTTTGGTTTTTTAGGATTACCATTTCCAGAAAAAAGCAAAAATAAAACATATAATGTAGGGAATTCAAAATGACACTTTATTTATGATTCATTTTTGAAACAAAGCCCTAAACACAAACTCATTTGTCTTGGGCAGGACAAAGAGGGAAACTTTTAAAACAAAGCCCTATACACAAAGTTATTTGGGCGAAACATTTAAAAGCAAAGCCCTATAAAACATCTCTCTGCTTTGGGTAAGGCAGGAGGTCAAAATAACAGCGAGGTGATTACTTTGAGCGGCGAACAACATTCGGAACGTCGACAGCCTTCCAGTAGCAACGAACTCCTCTGTGTATTATGTATTCAGGAAAATTCTCCCCAGAATTATCTTCAGTATTGACATTGACCGCTGGTCGAGCAGGATTTGAAGGTCCTGGTTTGTCAACCTTGTTCTTTGTAGAGTTGAAACGGTCTTCTTCTACTTCTTGAAGAGCATAAGATGAGTCACAATCTTCAGAATTTTCAGGATGTATTTCCCAGTCTTCAGGATGAAGAGACTCATTGTCAGCGACACTTTCCGAGTTAGTTGCGGGACCATCTTCCCCTTCATCTTCAAAAATGGCATTTATGTGATAATAACCATCTTCAGGATTATGAACCTTGGCAGATGCGTTGAAGCTGAAATCTTCAGTAATTTCAGGCTGCTGAGAAAATTGACAGGGCTGATAAACCTCTTCTGGTTGACTATCATATTCAAAGGAATCTCCCCATCCAGTTGGTTGGATATCTTCAATCGCAATCTTGTAACTTTCAGGTGCAGTGTATTTCACCATATAATCAAATTTTCCACTTGGTTGTCCCAAGGTGTCCCAAATTTCTGCAGGAACAGGCTCAGTTTCTTTGCCTTTGGGTTTCTCTGACGGAGGATATGGTTCTTCCTGAGATATGTATCCCGAGTCATTGAGATAACATTTCCATTCTTCTTCAGGATCAGGTAGACCTTCTTCAATGCATTCTTCGATAAGGACATTAACCTCTTGAGGAATTGGGTTAAGGAATCCTCCACTAATGAATGTTTCTTTGATCGAACGAAGGGTTTCATCCTTCTTGGTGCAGTTTGAGAATGTTGGTGAACATCCGAGACCTGCTCTGGTTTCATTCTTGGTCGGGATCACAACTTGCCCCCAGCCAGTGGTAGTTCCATCCTTTACTACTTTCACTGCCTCTTTGTAAGAAGCGATCGATGCTTTCTTCTTGGAAGATTCGTCTTCTAAAGAGAGACCTTGGAACTGCGTTCCTTCCACATCATCAGCACTAATGAAAGAGAAATTGGATAAATGGCTCACCATCAAGGCATGTTCTCCACTTATTGTTACCAATTTTCCATTTGTTACAAACTTTAACTTTTGATGGAGCGTAGAAGTTACTGCCCCTGCTTCGTGGATCCATGGTCGTCCTAACAGACAGCTATAAGCGGCTTGAATGTCCATGACCTGGAAGGTGATTTGAAATGTATGTGGACCAATTGTCATGGGAAGGTTGACTTCGCCGATAACAGATTTTCGCGATCCATCAAATGCTTTGACTACTACACCACTGAATTTCATAGGCATTCCTTGGTAAGACAAGCGAGCAAGAGTCGTTTTTGGCATCACATTCAAGGAAGATCCGGTGTCTACCAACACATTGGACAAAGAGTCTGACTGACAGTTCATAGAAATGTGCAAAGCAAGATTGTGATTTTTACCCTCCTCGGGGAGTTCTTCATCACAGAAGCTTAAATTGTTACAAGCTGTTATATTGGCTATTATCCCATCAAAGTGGTCAACAGTCACATCATGATCTACAAAAGCTTGATCCAAGACCCTCATCAGGGCTTCCCTGTGGGCTTCTGAGTTTAAAAGCAATGAAAGTATTGAGATTTTTGAAGGAGTCTGCATAAGCTGATCCACAATCTTATATTCACTTCTTTTGATAAGCTTCAAAATTTCATCAAAATCAGGATTGACATTGGTTCGACTGGATTGACCAACATCAGTGTTTGTATTACCGACAGGAGTTTCCACAGGATTCCCCACTGGTGTACCAACAGGATTTTGCCCAATTGCAGGAGTAACAGGCTGCTTTGGAGGTAGTGGAGTATACACACGTCCACTTCTTGTTACACGACTTACATCAGCAATATTTACAACGGATGAGAGAGTAGGTAAAGGAACTTCTTGTCCATTCTTTATCATTGTAGCATTGTAATTGTATGGAACTGCCTTGTCAGAGCCATAGGGAACAGGTCCAGGTAAACAAATGATCAAAGGAGCAACAGGAACCTTTGGCTTGTTGTAAGTAACTTCCATGCGCTCAGGCATGTTGAAATGAGGAACGATGACGTTAACTGTAGGCATTTCCGAGTTGATATCTGAGACTAAAAGCTCATGCGGATAACATCCTATCATGTTAACTTCATTTTCATCCCTATTTCTGTAGATCTCAATAGTACCATTATCTAGCAAAACTTGGAGATCTCTTCTCACAATCGAACACCCGTGAGGATCCACACAACATATTCTACAGGAACCGTATTGATGCTGGTGAAAATTCGGCCCTCGACAGAGAGTGGCGTGCATTTGTACCAAATCTGCTCTTGAGAAGTTGATATTATAGACTCGGTATTGGCCAGGACATCCATACACCATGTTTACAACATGCCCTCCATGATTGGGCAGCGGATTTGCATGCACATTAGGATTCAAATTTCTGAAAGAGAGGAGGTTAGACCTAACCAACCTCTGAACTTCATATTTCAAGGCTATGCAATGCTCAAGATCATGGCCAGGTGCTCCTTGATGATAAGGGCATGAGACCTCTGCTTTGTACCACCATGGGAGTCTCTCAGGTACGGGCGGTGGCGCTTTAGTTTGAACAAGACCTCTTTCAATTAAAGCAGGGTACAATTCCGTGTATGTCATTGGAATTGGATCAAACTGTGGAGCTCTTTGTACTCGATTTTGATTATTGTTTAACTGCTGAGCCTGTGGTCGAGGCTGTTGTTGAAACTGCGGGGTAAATCCCGGATTCGGTGTTGTATTAACGGCTGGTGCAATAGCAGCTACCTGTCGTTGACGATTAACATTTCCTCTTGGCCTCCCTTGGGATACCATGTCAACACTTTGTTCTTTCTTCTTTGGGGAACCGCTTCCGAACTTTTTGGTTCCACTTGAAGATCCACCTTCTTTAGTCAGACGTCCGGTTCGGACTCCTTCTTCTAGACGCATCCCCATGTTTACCATTTCGGTGAAATCACTTGGAGCACTAGCAATCATGCGTTCATAGTAAAACGGACTGAGAGTATTCAAAAAGATCTTTGTCATCTCTTTTTCTTTTAACGGTGGATTAATCTGAGCAGCAGTTTCTCTCCATCGTTGGGCATACTCTTTGAAAGCTTCATGGTCTTTCTGAGCCATGGATCGAAGCTGATCTCTGTCTGGAGCCATATCCGAGTTATACTTGTATTGTCGGACAAAGGCCTCACCTAGGTCGTTGAAAGTCCGAATATTGGTGCTATCCAAACCTGTGTACCACTTCAGTGCGACACCAGTCAAACTGTCTTGAAAGTAATGGATAAGCAACTGATGATTATCTGCATAAGTAGACATCTTTCTGGCATACATCACGAGATGACTTTGTGGACAAGAACTACCTTTGTACTTCTCAAAGTCTGGGACCTTGAATTTAGCAGGTATTTGTACACTGGGAACCAAACATAGCTCCTGGGCATTCTTTCCAAACAAATCTTTTCCACGGATAGCTTTAACTTCCAACTGCATCTTGTTAAACTGCTCTTGGAGATCTCCCACAAGATTACGCTGATTTGTGCTATCACCTTGATCATGATAAATCTCATTGCCATCATAAGGAACAGTGTGAACCGTAGGGGTCGGAACTGTCATAGTAGGTTGAGAAAGTGCCATAGTGATTTGGGAAAAAGTTACCCCTGAATGTGGAATAAACGCCGAACCTTGTGCAGCAGGCGCTTCAGTTGTAGCTGTTTGAACCCCAGAGAAATTATGGCGGAATCCTGTACCAAAACTGAAAGGCGGGCCCCAACCTTCTGGCATGGAGAAAGATGGAATACCGAACGCAACTGTAGAAACTGGAGTAGTGACTTCAGATGTTACCGTTGCTTGACTGTTAGGTGGCGGCGGCTGATTCTGTGCGGCCATTAAGGAGTCAACCAGAGTCGTGAGACTTTCCAACTTTTCCTGAAGGGTGGTCACTGTACCACGAAGCTCAATATTCTCTTGTTCAGAGTGTTCCATTACTCTTCTTCTGCTTGAACGAGTATTGTATCTGTAATCTGATTGCGAGCGCGGTCGAGAAACTTTGAGACGCGACAGCTTGACGATCTATTGGAGAAAGATCCAAAAGATGAGACTCTATACCACAGACTTGATATGCAGAATGATGTATGCAAAAAGAAATTTATGATTTTTTCCAAACATTTTTAGATTATTTTCTTGCAAACATTTGAACACAAACAAATCTTTTATTCATTCATTTTTTTATTGCAATAATGGGAAATGTTACAACATTGGAGCGTAGCTCCTTACAAAAGCAAATGATAAATAAAAAGCTAAACAAATCCTAAGCATCTTCATCAGACGAAGAACCAAATGCATTGTGCAGCTTGAGCTTCATGATTTCTTTCCCATAGTGAGCTTTCAATTCGGCCTTTTCAGCTCTCAGCTTGTTAACAACATTCTTCCAATCATCAGGAGTCGGAGCGTTGCTTGTCGAGCCTTCAAGATTTTTCTTGCTTTCTTTGATGTACCTCTTGATTGCAGCGTCTTTCTGGCGAATCTTCTCATCTTTGCTCATGAGCCATCCATCTTGATAATAGAGAGTTTCTTCATGATCTTTCACTCTTTTCTTCAACTTTCTATTTTCCACCTCAGTGCTACGAAACTTTTCTTCCCAAGCATCTTTTTCTGTCCTCATCTTAGCCAAAGTGTCTTGGTATTCCTTCATAGCGGGAATGTTGGGTCGTTGAGACACTGCAGGAAACATGGGTTTTTCATAAGCATAAGGCATTTGGAACTCCTTGGCTCTTTTCTTTACCCAGCAGGTGTAGGCGTCCATGGCAATGCAATTTCTTTCCTCACCTTTTTCTTTCCATCGGACGTCGTACCAAGCTCTCATCATTCTCGCTTTCAACCTTTTAGGATTATCCCCTTCTCGGTAAAAGTATCCTTCCACTGAGGGACCAACAGGTTTAACTGAATTTGCATACCCGAGTTGTCGTCGGGCCAGGACCGGATTGTAGTTAATTCCTCCTTGCGTACCAATGAGGGGTACGTTGGCAAACTCTCCACAACTTTCAATGGTTTCCGTACCACAGCGAGCCAAGGTATACCAACGAATATCATTATTAGTAAGAGACATAAGTCTTCGAGGCCAACGCAAACCTTCTCGGTTTTCTGTGAAAATAGGAGACTCAGGTAAGTGTGAAACAATCCATTTGAACAACAAAGGTGCACAACATACAATGATTCCACCGCCTTGGCGATTCCTATGATGGACAGAGAAATACATGTCACCAAGCAAAGTCGGAACGGGATTTCCAATAAGGAAGATCTTTATGGCATTGATATCAACAAAGTTGTCGACATTGGGAAACAGAACCAACCCATAGATGAGCAAGGCTAGTATAGCTTCAAAAGCTATCATGCTACCAGTTTCGATGAAATCAAAGGCTTTCTTTATCAGGAAGTGTGAGGTTAATCCCGGGAGGTTTCCTTTGGTAGTCCAATTACTCTCTACTTCAGACTTTTTTATGTGGATACCTGCTGCAATGACGTGTGACTTAGGAATGGCTTCCAAACCATTGAAGGGTATTTTGTCAGACACAGGAATACCCAAAAGATTGGCATATTCTTCCAAGGTCGGTACCAACTGGTAGTCTGGAAAGGTGAAACAACGGTAGACAGGATCATAGAACTGAACCAGAGTCTTGAGAAGTCCTTCATCAACATGAGTATTCAAAATAGGCAAAAGCTTTCCATAACTTTTCCTAAAATTAGAAGGATCTTGTACAGAAGATGCTAACTCTATCAGTCTTTCTACATCAGGCGCTTTGAAACCGTACTTTTTGGTATACCTTTTTTCCATAACTTAATCCTATAATGTTTGCAAAGAAAATTCTCTAAATTTTTTGGAAAAAATCATGTTTTTTATGGAAAAAGATGGGTTTTTTTAATGAATGTATGAATGCATGGATGCGTGGATGCCACATATTCAAACATGGTGAAACAAACATGGTAACGCAAACAGGGTAACGCGAACATGGTAACGCATACATGGTAACACAAACATGGTAACACAAACATGGTAACGCATAGGTTCAAAGGTCCAAAGTCACGAGCATGAGGTCAGAGAACCAAAAATGGGATAGATCTAGTTAATCACCTGCATGACATGTTCTGCTGATACGTTAGAGTCTACATTTTTCTTTCGGATATTACCGGCCTTCCACAATTAAACTCATGAGCCAGTAATATTCTCAAGAAAAACTCGTCTGAGTGTGGTTCTCCGCATGACAACTAATCCAAGTCTTCACCTGAATAGTTTCTGCACCACAACCTAATAAGGCCAGGATGGGTTGGGGTTCTATGGTCTCTCAGCTTCTACAGTTCAATGAAAGTAATAATGTCTTCGCTACGAAACATGCTAAACATATATTACCAACAAGGAACCTCCACTGAGCGGAAGGATTCTCACGTGCGCCTGCACATGACTATACCCTCCACCTAATTTCTTATGTGTACTTAATCCGGGTTAGGATTTGTCCATAATGTATCACTTGTAACAGAACCACGCAAGTAACAGAACCAGAATCACACATATAACAAAAAATGAAATGAAAAATAAAGCAAATAGAATTAACCCTTCCTTTGGAAGCAATAAAAAGATGGTCCCCAGTGAAGTCGCCATTTTTCTGTCGCGGGCGAAAAACCGTTTTGTTCCTCTTTTTTGTGGGATGAGACACCTGATGCCTTCTTTGGGCTCGAGTGCTCAAAAAAATGATTTTTCTTTGTTTCGACCAAACTTTTTATTATTTCCAAAGGAGGAAAAGGAAAAAAGCTGCAATAACCTAAAGGTGGGGGGAGATCTTGGGTAAGAGGGTTGGTTATACGAAGGGAAGGTATTAGCACCCAACGTATCTATAGTACTCTATAGGTTTCTTTTCTTTGTTTTTCATTCCATATTGTTGAGAGGTTCTTGTGAAATAGGTGGGACCTAAGGTGTTTGTTTGATTATGCTCGCAAAGATCATCGCGATCCTCTGCATACATATCCCTTAGAGGGAATCAGAGCATCTGTAGCTCGGGTCTACGGGTGCTAAGGTTTGAATGGTTTTTTTTGTTTTGTTTTGCTCGCCAAGGATCGACCTTGTGCCTACGTATTCTCAAAGGGATGTTGAGAAAGTCAGAGCAATCGTAGTTCCCACTTATGCTAGTGGAAGCAAAGGAAAATAGACAAATGTCGTCTAAATGCTAGATGTATCTAATCTATATCATCACATACATCTGTTTGGTTTTTTTTGTTTGTTTAACCAGCCTTGTGGCAAAAACTTTCAATGAAGTCAGCCTTGTGACAAAAAGTTTTGATTAATCAGCCAGCCTTGTGGCAAAAGTTTCAATGAAGTCAGCCTTGTGACAAAAACTTTGATTAATCATCCAGTACGGTGGTAAAACAGTTTGATTGATTAGCCAGCCTTGTGGCAAAAAAGTTTGATTGATTAGCCAGCCTTGTGGCAAAAAAGTTTGATTTTGATTGATTGATTGTTTGTGATGATATAGAAGAGATACTCCTAGCATAGAGATGAAAAATGTCTAATCTCCTAGGGTATTTGTTTTGGATATTGGGGATGCTTATAAGAAGCCCGTGGGTCCTTGTACGAAGCCCAAGAGGAGGCTATCCGAGGGTCCTTGCATTGTAAGCCCAAGAGGAGGCTATGGGAGGGACAATCCGGGGTCCTTGCATTGTAAGCCCAAGAGGAGGCTATGGGAGGGTCACTCGTTTGTACAAAGCCCAAGGGGAGGCATGGTATAGTTGGTTTGAGCTCTTAGAGCGATTTCACCGGGAAACCATACTCTATGTCCTAACCTAAACTAGTGAGATTCTTTGCACGAAGCCCAATAGGAGGCTATGGGGAACCTAGTGTTATACTAAGTTGAACAAGCATATAACACAATCACACATATGAACAAGTACAAACAAATATGAACAAGTACATGAACAAATATGAACAGTTATACATATATGACAAAGTGTGTGTATATAATGGAGTTTATGAAGGAAATATACCTGTAAGCATGATCCATTTGTATACACAGGGGCTCGGGACTTATACTCGAGGAGAGGTCCACTGAGTTTATTCAAAGCTATGTAAACAGGTATTTACAAAGGGGCTTGGGACTTATACCTACATGGAGGCCCATGGTATATTTGGGAAGATTTAAAGAAACCTTCATTTTTGGTTTGTATTTCAAAGTTAAAAAACAACTGATCGAGATATGTACAAAAGGCGTACAATGAAATACCTAATTTCATGTACTGGAGTGGGTATGTACAAAAGGGCTTGGGACTTATACCTACGTGGAGGCCCATGGTATATTGAAAAGTTTTGTTTCTTTGGAGTTTCGTTGTTTTGAAAATGATTTGAAAATTGTTTTGAAAAGATTTTGTTAAGAAGTTTTATTGTTTCGAAAACTGTACAAAAAGAAAAGAAATGGGACTTACACTCTCTAATATTCGAGAGGCCCCTGTTTTATTTTCATAAAACAGGGTGGATGGTTTGAAAAAGATGTGTGATTTGTTGTTAAAAAAACTGTTTGAAAGTTTTGGAAAAAAGTTTTCTGTACAAAGAAAGACGAAAGGGACTTATACTCTCTAATATTCGAGAGGCCCCACATCGTTTTGAAAATCAATTGATCAATTAAAAAGATTTAATCAAAAGTTTCCTTTGAAAATCAAAAAGAAATGGTTTATCGTTTTTGAAAAGAATCGCGATCGCTCGTTTTAAAACGATTTGAATTTTGAAAGAAGTCAATTTAATCAAGATAAACAAAAGATTATTCTCAATTAACACTTAGATGATTAGGGTTTGATCACAAAAAATATTTACAAGTGACTAGGTTTGAAAATCAAATGAAAAAGTAGTATTTAAAAGTATTTAAAAACATTTAAAAATATGTCATTTTAAACCTATTTAAAAATGTATCAAATAAATATTTTTTGGTGATTTTTTTGGTATTCATAAAATATGTATATTAAATAAGAAGTGTTCAAAAAATGAAGAAAAAATAAGTTGATTTGATTAGTTAAATTAATTAATGAAGTTTGTTAAAAAAAATGAAAGAAAAATAGTGTTAAAAAAAAGGTTTTGGTCCCTAAGGGTGTTGAACCCGTGACCTCTCTCTCACCAGCCAAAACAACAACCAACTGAGCTGCGCGCGCAGCTTGTTAATGATACGCCTTCAGTTTATTATATTTTAAAACCAATGTTTGAATTTCCCAAACCAAATCTGGCGCCAAGAACACAACCCTAACTGAATTTTGAATTCCTTCAAATCTGCGTTGTTTTGATCGATCAAAGGGTCTATCTCACTCGGTTTTTCACAAGGAACATGATGGTGCCCTTTAATTTCATTTATTTTTGCTCTAAGATGATTAATTCTCTGATGAACACGAAGAACCCTAATATGACAAATCTTTGTGAAATCGTGTATGATCATGATATGATGCAATTGATTGAGGGTTATTATTCAGTGATGGTGCAGAAACAAGATGGTAACTTAGTTTTTCATTTATGATGCATGTATGATAGAGTTTGAAGTTCATGAGCACTTACCTCAAAAACGGCCAAGCTGGAGATTGAATTTTGCAGAGGAGGTGTTACAGATGTTGTTGCTTGATCTGGACAGCTTCAATGAACCTTAGGGAAGGTGTCTGGATGCTTGGAGTGAATTGAAAACACCTGGAGTAGTTGGAGGTACCCGATCTGCAGTTAAGCCCAAGTGTGAATCGAGCTCTATGATTCTGATGTTTCAGGTTGATGATGAGTGTTTGGATAGCTCATATGTGATATATGTGAGGTGTTGGAAGTGTTAATTTGTACAGAAATGATCTGGAATGAAGATTGGCATGATAAGGCTCTTTATGTGTTCATATGGAGGTTGAAGAGTGAATCTGAGTTTTGGGGTAATTTGGGGTGTGTGAGTGGTTCAAACACATCCCATATGATGTTTATGAGTTGCTAGAACCATCACTTTGGCCATAACTTCAAGGGTTTGGAGGTTGAGTTTTCTACCTCTTTGAAAACTATGAAACTTGCAATTCAAGAAAGAAGAGAGAAAACCTATAATTGTGAGGTTTTGGTGTGAATTGAAGAGTGATTTGCACCTCTATTTATAGGCCAAACATTCTGAACTCAGAGCTTTGCAACTTGCTTCTTCTTTGGTGATTTGGCACTTAAAGGATAGAAAGGAATCTTACCATTAAATGCATATGGTTAAAGTTACTAAACCATGGTTAAAATTGGCTATGCTTCTTATCTCTTTCCCATCTGTCTCAAATCAGAAAATATCTTCCAATTATTGCCTCTATGTATCATTACTTGGTCCATTTGGCAATTTGGCTCATAACTTTGGCAAAATGACTTGAAATTTCAAGTGAAAAGTTCACTAATGGCAAAATTCAAAACCATAGCTACACTTCAAATTTTTTTATGCTCTTGGACATTTTGGAAAGCTCATGTTACACACTTCAAAACCCTAGTTGAAAGTTTCTTCAAGATCCTTAAGGAAGTGGGTGAAAAAGATCCATGAACTTTGAGAAAAATGAAGTTTTAAGTGAATTTTTCAAAAGATGCCAACTTTGAAGCTCCATATCTCTTAAATGGTTGATCTTATGGAAAAAAATTATATGTGTCAAAGTTGTTTATTGGATCAAAATCTACAACTTTCATGTTGGAAGTTTTTTTCAGTTTGTAGGTGAAATTTTGAGTTATTCCCTTTCAAAGTTTGGAAAAAACCATGAAAAACACTTAGAAAAATTTTCTAAGTATGAAAGTCAAACTTTTGACTTTTTGATTCTTGATTGATTTTCTTGATTTTTCTTGATCAAATGACTTCTCATATCATATATTGATGATTTAAAACTTTAAAAGTCATGGTTGACCAAAATTCCCCAAAAGTCAATGGCAATCTTGTACAGTTGACTTTTTTCAGACGAATCGCGTTTCTGGAGATTTCAAATGAAACAGGCTATCCTCACCAAATGAATGGTATGAATGGATCATATTGAAGCATTAGAGGATATTGAGCCATGGTTTGAGTTGTGGCACCATGTCCTGATTAAAAAGTCAGTTATTCAGTGAATTAGGTCAAAAACCCTAATTGTCGACCTGGTGAAATTGATGACTGTGGACCTTGAATTGAGATGCAATTTCCATGGGATATTGTCATAGGGATTATTTGAGGATGATTGAAACCTTTGATTGACTCCCTGGGGATTTTTTGGGTTTCCCAAATGTGATCCCTGATTTCAGTCCCTGATAGTTCAAAACCCTGATCTGAGGATTTGTCTGATCAATCTTTGTGTAGGAGATGTTATGAGCCAATGGATTAGGTCAAAATGATGCACTTGAGGTTTTGATATCATGTCCCAAGCCATTAGGTCAAATTCTGAGCAAAAGTCAGGAGTATGCTATCTTCAGGCAAAACCCTAATTCAGTCGATTCAAAGCTGTTGAGCTTGTTGAAGTGAATCTCTGAGGACCAAATGTTGATTGTTGATGAAGATGGTTCTTTTGAGATGAAGGGAGAACAAAACCCTAATTGATTGTTACTTGTACTGATGAGTGATTTCCTGATTAAATCCTGTTGAGTCACAAGTAACAAACACAAGCTATGCAATTTGTTAGAGATGCAAATGATGCATATGCAATGATATGAGGTGGTATCTTAGGTCAAAAATTGGGGTATGACAGATGCCCCTATTTAAGTTTCTTCAACCTGAGACATGAAGATTGAAAATCTTCGTTTTGATAGGGTGGAAGAGACTTAAATATCAGAAGACGCAAATTTTGGACCTAAGATACCAAAATTGCGAATGATGCAAGGATATCTTTACCGAGGGGATATCAAAAACTGACTCCGCTGGGGAAAAGAGGTTGGGAAGGATGTCTCAATCCGTTTTAGGAAGAGAATCCGTTTTTTTCTTTTTTTCGGGAAAGCAAGTGTATGCTTCACCGGGGAATGATAGCTTTATAAGAAAAGCTTACCTATCGACATTACCGACTATCAGCACAGGGATAGACTTGTTTAATAATGCGAAGGTGAAAGGTATGAAACTGTATTACCGACTATCAGCACGGTGATAGACTTGACAAGGTAAAAGGGTTTCAAAGGTTCGGTTAACATTATCGACTATCAGCATTGGGATAGACATGTTTAATAATATAACCAGAACAAAAAGTTACCGACTACCCGCCTTGTGATAGTGGTTTTGAAGACATGATCAATTATCAACCAAGTGATAAAATGATTCTGGAGACTTTGCTAGGGGAATTACTGGATATTCAGCCTTGTGAACAGTAATAAGGCCCTGATTGTCAAATGATCTTCATGATTGATTTCCTTGAGAGGAAATTGTTGAAAGAAACATAAGCTGCTCAGATGATGAGGCTATTGCTTATGGTTCAATTTTTCTTGACTCTATTTGGAGAATCGGAATTTGAATTTTTGGTAAAGACAAGGTTCTATCCAAGAATGAATTGGAAAGAAACAGTCAAACAAACTTTGTACCCAATGAGGAATGAACTCAACTGGGGATTTTCTCCTTCGTTTTGGAGAGGAGAAACTGAAGCAACCTTCTTCCACGAGGAATGATCTCAGTGGGGAACTGGAGAAAGAAAGGATGTTATTTCTGCTTATGGGTGACAACCTACTTGGAGAGATGACACGCCCATACTTGTTTCTTTTTTTTTTCTTTTTTTTTTTTCTCTTTTTTTTTCTTTTTTTTTTTCTTTTTTTTTTTTTTTTTTTGAGGATAGATATATCCTAAACAAGTGATTTCATAGCAAACATTGAAAAATGCAAGAATGCATAAATAATGCAAATATGTATGAATGATGAATGTCATGAATGTAGCATGCATACTGACAATACTGACAGACAATGAAGTATATACTGGAGAAGGACCGACGTCGCAATACAACCAGATACTTGACAAATGTTCTTCAACACGGTGTAGATAACACAGGTGATGAATGATGCTGCATGCTTTCAACTTCTCTGGGGAAGATAAGCATCTTTTCTTATTGAGATGGAAGAACCTTTTCACTAGAGATAGAAAATCTTCGTTACCGGGGATAAAAGACCTTCTTCAATGGGGTAGAAGAGCTTCTTCACTGGGGATAGAAGAGCTTCTTCACTGGGGATAATTGCTTCAAGAATTCTTTTCTGGGACAAGAATGCCGTTGTTTCAACAATTTTTTCAGGGAGAATCCTTTGGTTCATCCTATGGAGACAGTTGTTGATGTTCCTTCCGTTGTTCACAACTCAAAGGAAAATCTCGCTTTTATTTTGAAAAAGAAAAGTGAAGTAAATTCATTTAAAACTTACTTTTTCTTTTTGTTTCAAAAGTGAATAACACAATTAAAGCGTCATTTGGCAAGCTGAAAGAAATTAAAGATTGCAAACAAATGGGCACAAGGCTCAAATTTATTTAATAGGATGGTAATCAGCTAAAGGCGTGATTCCATAGAGTATTTACAAAAGTTGGAAATGGTAATTATGTGGAAAAGGCTACATTGAAAGCAATAACCACTATTCCCTAACAACTTTGAGTTCCAACTGTGCTTGTCGCTTCAGATTGGCGATGATTTGGTTGAAGATCCTTTGATGGAGTACAGACTCTTCAGGTGACGAAGTATGGACTGATGCAGTTACTTTGTCATTAATCCCTAATTTTTGCCTAGATTGCCCTTTCAGGTTTTCAATCTACCAGGATGAATTTTTTCTGTTTATTGTCTCTAATTTTTGCCTGGACCGCCCTTTCAGGTTTTCAGTCCACCGAGACGCTCATTTTTGCCTAAGTCGCCCTTTGCGGGTTTTCGACTTACCGAGTTGTTCTTTTGTATTTTTTTAGACAAAGTATTTCTTGACTGCATCAGCATTCACAGGATGTGGGAGTTCATCACCATCCATGGTTGTAAGAATCATGGCGCCGCCAGAAAATGTTCTTTTGACAACATACGGGCCTTCGTAATTAGGAGACCATTTGCCCCTAGAATCTGGTTGAAAAGACAAGATCTTTTTAAGCACGAGGTCGCCTTCTCGAAATTCACGAGGTCAAACCTTTTTGTTGAAAGCTTGTTTCATCCTTGCTTGGTATAACTGTCCATGGCAAAGAGCAGTCATACGTTTTTCTTCGATTAAGTTCAACTGATCGTATCTGCTTTGACACCATTCAGCCTCTGATAACTTAGTCTCCATGAGGACTCTCATTGATGGTATTTCAACTTCTACGGGGAGCACAGCTTCCATGCCGTATACTAGAGAAAAGGGAGTTGCCCCTGTTGAAGTACGCACTGAAGTACGGTACCCATGTAAAGCAAATGGCAGCATTTCATGCCAGTCTTTGTAAGTGACGACCATTTTCTGGACGATCTTCTTAATATTCTTGTTGGCGGCTTCAACTGCGCCGTTCATTTTTGGTCTGTAAGGAGAAGAGTTATGGTGCTCAATCTTGAATTCCTCACACAATTCTTTCATCATCTTGTTGTTCAAATTTGAACCATTATCAGTAATGATCTTGCTGGGAATACCATATCGGCAAATGATGTTATTCTTGATAAACCTCACAACCACTTGTCTTGTAACATTGGCGTAAGATGCTGCTTCGACCCATTTGGTGAAGTAATCAATGGCTACCAAGATGAAACGATGACCATTTGAAGCTTTCGGTTCGATCATTCCAATCATGTCAATACCCCACATGGAAAAAGGCCACGGAGATGAGAGAACGTTGAGTAGAGTCGGTGGCACATGGATCTTATCTGCGTAGATCTGGCACTTGTGACATCTCTTCACGTGTTTATAACAATCAGATTCCATTGTCAACCAATAGTATCCTGCTCTTAAGATCTTTTTGGACATTGCATGCCCGTTTGAATGAGTTCCAAAGGACCCTTCATGCACTTCATGCATTAACATGTCTGCTTCGTGTCTGTCCACGCATCTGAGCAAAACCATGTCGAAGTTTCTTTTGTATAGCACATCTCCGTTCAGGAAGAAACTGCCAGAAAGTCTCCTTAGAGTTTTCTTATCTTTGTTTGATGCCCCAAGTGGGTACTCTTGAGTTTGAAGGAAGCGTTTGATGTCGTGGAACCACGGTTTATCATCGATGACTGCTTCGGTTGCAAACACATAGGCGGGCCTTTCAAGGCGCGTGATTCTGACTGTAGGCATATCATTCCAATGATTGACTTTGAACATGGAAGATAGAGTAGCCAAGGCGTCTGCCATTCGATTATGATCTCGAGGTATATGATGCAATTCAACCTTGTTGAAGAAAGTCAACAGACGTCTTGCATAATCTCTGTAAGGAATCAAGCCAGGGTGGTAAGTTTCCCACTTGTCTTTGATTTGGTTGATCACAAGGGCTGAATCTCCATATATGTCGAGGATTTTGATCCTTAAGTCAATGGCTTCTTCGAGACCCATGATACAAGCTTCATATTCTGCGATATTGTTGGTACAATCAAACAGTAGTCTGGCGGAGAACGGGATATGAGTACCCTTGGGAGTGATGATGATTGCCCCAATTCCATTGCCAAAAGCGTTTACTGCTCCACCAAAACCTCCCTTCTTAGAAAAATATTCGTTTAGATAAACATTAGCGTATGCAATAAAGAGAAAGATGACACATTCATTTATCCAGGTTCCCCTTAGAAAAGGTTAGTCCTGACCACCCGCCAAGGTGATTTTGCCTTAGAAAAGGACTTAATCCACTAATCATAGAAATGATTACAATTGCACGGGCCAACTGCCAGTGACTAACAATAAAACATTGATCCATTCTGTTAGTGACCCCTTAAGAATTTTGACCCAGCTGGTCCCTTAATTAAGAGATATAACGATCAACGACTCTTTTAAGAATTTTGACCCAACTGGTCCCCTAAAGAAGATTATCACTAAAGCACATTGATCAATTCTATTAGTAATCCCTTAAGAACTGTTAGTGATCCCTTAAGAATTCTGACCCAACTGGTCTCTTAAGAGACATAACGATCAATGACTCCTCAAGATTTCTGACCCAATTGGTAGCTTGAAGGAGATTTCCCATGATGACAATCTGTCACCATCTTCTTGAGTATACAGACTAAGAATAGTCACTCATGGATTAAACAACTAATAGTTGCTTAATGTTTGTGTTTACATGATTGCTTCTATTAAGCTGATTACACAAATGGTTAACACAAAAGTGTTAAGCAAGATATAAGCAGCAACTCCTTGCTTTTACATGATTCTAGAAAGATGTATTTGCTTAATGTTTGGGTAGCATCTTGTAGTAATCTTCTTTCTCTTCTTTCTTTATCCTCTTCAGATTCAGCTTCATGATTTGCAATGATGGAGCTTTGTCTTCTTCGCATTGATGTAGCATTGCAACTTTAGCATTTGTGACAAACAACCTCTTTAGATTTTGGAGTTTGCACTGGCAGCATCTTCGGCTCTTGTAGTTTCAATCCGCAACTTTGGCTATTTGGCTTAAAGTAGTTTTCTTCGTTTCTCCTTCCACCAGCTTTTCTTCTGAAGTATGGATCTTCATTTCTAGTCTTCAGAGAAAGAGATGTTGAAAGGATAAAGAGTCTTTTCTTAAAATCCAACAGTTACTTTCCAACATACATAAGTGTATGTGTTGGATATAGGAACACATTACTTCCTTAGACTTGTAGCTTGCAGCTTTGATGTGATAGCTTGGAAGACAGCTTTTGATTAGTACAAACTTCTTGATATTTGTGATTTGTTGAGCAACTGTTGTACTAAATCTTCTAAAGAAAGTTTCTTGATCTTATCTTCAAATAATGTACTTCTAATTATGAAGCAGTAACCTTGGAAGAGATCACTTTTTAATGTTCTTCTGATGATGTATCTGACGAGTAGTTCTTAAACTACTTTGTTGGGAGGAACATCATAACAAAAATTGGAGTAGAACTTTGTCTTTTAGAAATAATGACAGCGGCCTTTCTGAAGACCGACGCAAAACTTACAAGATCAAATTTGTATCTGAAGAGATAACTGATTTGATAATGAGACAACACGAGCAATACAGGCTATACTATTTGAGTCCTTTCAGAATAGAACAATGTCTTCAGATAATAGTGCAACAACATATTTGAGGAACACGTCTAGATATATGAACACGAGTCATCAACTTAACTGGATTTTTGATTTCATCCTTTTTAACTGATCTTTATCTAATTCCTCAGAGTAATGGGTAACAACTCTTTTGATGAACATATCTTTGACATCTGAATTTGAAGTGACAGCTTGCATCTGATGTAGACTTTGATCTTGATTCTAAAGCAACAACTTCTTGTAGACTTTGTTTCTTCTAGAGACACTTGAGAATTCTGAAGCAGTAGCATTTTGAGAAGTGTTCTGGAGATCTTCTTTCTGAATGACGTTTAGCATTCCATTGAATTACTGATGTACCTACAAAGATGAAAAAGAGTAGTATTTTTTATGATTCTTTAGACAACAATCTTAAATCATCTAGAGCCTTCTGATCTACACACTCAAGAAAACATTAGAAACAAAATTGTTTACATATAAAATATATGTGTTGTTATCATCAAAACTTAGAGATGAAGAGTAGAAACAAATCTTGTTCTAACATTTTCTATCACATAGATTATTTTGCAATGTCTCATTCTAATGAAGTATCTCTTCCATAGAAGCGAGCATCTCCTCTATGGAAACTCGGTCACTATCATTGTTGCTAGTGGTCGCCTTTTCCATTGTGGGATGATAAGTGGTTTATGTTGGATATGATTTTGTGGATCATGCGAGTTTTAACTAGTCCCGTGGTGGGTGCCGAATATACATATTGGGTACATTGATTGATAATTTTTCCAGTGTTCAGCCAATTAGAATCGCAAATATGGGCATGTATCATATGTAAAGGTGTTTATCTTATTCTTCCCTGCTTGATAGTTTATGTATGACCTCAATAGCTCAACACTATTAAGACCAACGATGGGTCATTAAGATTCACGTCCCCTTGTCTTCTTGAGGTCAATCAATAGGAATCAGCTGCCTTGCTTCTCTGACTAGGATCAACCATTTATGGTTGTTAATATGTCTTAAATGCTCCATCAGTGTATTTAAAATGTTCGAGCCAACATAAATATATAATGACAGTGGGTGTACCTCTTCGATTTGGCCTATTCACGTTGATCCAACTTGGACATGTCTCTTGGGTTAGCTATGGCAGACATTAAAAAGGCTTCTGGTGGAGACCATCTTATGTTTGCTAATTGAGAATTAGGGGATCATCTTCTACTTCAAGTCATGGTAGCTGATTATGGAGAACCTCAAGAGACACATATACCACCAGAGTGTTTCTTCTTTCATTGTTCCCGCTATTAGTTTGCATTTGAGAGAGTTTTATCACCCCAATAATGGCCATTTACATGTGTATAGTAAAGATGTGCTCCTGGGAATTACTTTTGCTATCAAACATCACCAAAGAGGGCGTTTTTAAAGTGGGCAGGGACCTGTATGTCCCAAATATCTACCGCTAATGATTTAGGATACACGCGGTCCTCATGATTGTCAACTATTGGTTTTAGTAGTCGTTGTTGTAAATCACGTACATTGTATTGCAATGTCTCAGTCTGGCATCGAAGATCCTCTAAAGAGGATAGCATCTCTACTATGGAGGCTTGGACTTCGTCGTTATTGTTGGAGGTTGGTCTTTCCATCTTGGCACAATAAGGGGCTGGTGTTGAATATGGTTGTGTGGCTCGTTCTAATTTTATTAGGCCTCATGGTGGGCGCCCGATGTACACGGTTCGTACACATATTTATAACTCTACCAATGGTGTATCTCTTCTTTCCCATGTTTCCTATTTATATTTGATCTCATAGGCTCGGTGTCCATAAGACCAATTGATGGGTCCTTAAGATCCATATCCCCCTGCCTTGCTGAGGCCAATCAATATGAATCAACTTCCTTGGTTTCTATCTAGGATCGGCCATTTATGATTGTTAATATGTCTTAAATTCTATATATGTGTATTCCAAATGTACGAGTCATCAACAATAAAGTTAGACCTTAGGCCGACCTATTTGATTTGGCCCATCCATGTTAATCCAAATCGACCATGTCCCATGTAATAGCTTTGGCCAACTTTGAAAAGGCTTGTGGTAGAGACCATCTTTTTTTGCTGGCCAAGTATTGATGGATCTTCTTATTCGTCAAGTCCTTATAGCTGGTTATGGAGAACCTCAGGAGGTACATGTTCCATCGGAGGGGTGCTTCTTTCAATATCCTTATCATCAGTTTGGATTTGAGGGTGCTATTCGCCCCGATAATGGCCATTTGTGGGTTGATAGCAAAGATGTTCTCCCAAGGATCACTTTTTCCATCAAACATTTCTAGGGAGGGTAGTTTGATGTTTCTCGGGACCTATGTATCCCAAGTATTTACCCGTTAGAGGTTAAGGATCTAAAGGGTCCCCCTGATCGTCAACTATTGGTTGTAGTAGTTGTTGTTATTATATATTACATGCATTGTCTTCCAATGTCTCATTCTGGAGACGTAGATCCTCCTTAGTAGCGAGCATCTTTGTTGTGGCTCCGATCACTGTCGTCGTCATTGTTGGTCTCCCTTTTTATCAGGGGACGATAAAGGTTGATGTTTGATATGGTTATGTGGCTTGTGATAGTTTCATCAGCCCTAGAGTTCTAAGCCAATCAGAGTCGCAAATATGAATATATATGATATGGTTATGTGGCTTCCTTCAGTGGTTGTACTGAAGAAGCTATCAATCCTCAACTAAATGTAGTTTTGATGAAGACAATGATTAGTGAAGACTATCAAAGAAGAAAGTGCTTCAAAAGTTACATGATGAATGCTTTCCAATTTTAAAGCTTAAATCAGGATGTTTGGTCATGATTAAGACTGATGAAGACAATGATGATAAAAAAAGAAATATGAATGGACAAGTGTTAAACTATGATGAAGCTAATCAAACTAAGAATCAAGATCAATGATCATTAACTAAGGTTTGTTGCAATTTATAATATATCTCTTAAGATGCTCAACAAAATCATATCAATCTTCATCTTTAAAAACCATGAATATCGTGCATGAAAACCATTGAAACTAAGCCATCAAAAGCTGATTTATGCATTTTTAAATTAGGTAATTAGTTACATGATTTAAGAAACCGATTACCAGTTGTTGTCTCATTATTTGAACGTTAGAAAATTTGAGTTATGCACTTTTTAAATCGAGTAATCGTTTATCCCATTTAAGAAAGGTTTACAACATCGACAATTTTGAAAAATTTAAAAGTTGCAGAATTAAATTTTGGGCCTTTTCTATGAATCATTGTTATTCTAATGCATCGCAAACCTTCATTAATAATCTAAAAATCTCTTTCATAGAGATTTTAAATACAATTCAAATCAAATTTTTCAAGTATTCATTAATTTTTAATATATTGAAACTTTTTTTTTGAAACGCAATTGCAATAAGACATCGCACTAGGGGTGCAACCCTTACAACAGAAAGAAATTACACAAGATTGAAACAATCCAATGGTAATTTAAACCAATCATAAAAGCTAGAGGAAGAAAGCGTATTAACACTAACTAACCGATACCAAGATAGATACATAATATTGGAATACACCAAATCAAAGTCATACGAAACCTTATCAAAGATCATAGCATTACGCATAATCCATAAGCTCCAAGTCATGGCAATCCAAACCGTGTTAATCTTTCTCCTATATTTTGCATTCTTTACCTTCTCTTGAATGATACCAAAGTCCCGGAACTCCTCTAATGTGAAAGGCAAGTCGTCCCCCAACCACACAAAAATGCGCTCCAACAAAGCCTTCGAAACATTGCAAAGATAAAACATATGGTTTATCGACTCCGTGTAATTCCTACAAAACTCACAAAGAGGACTTTGGGAAATGTTATCAAGCCCCCTTATAATCAACAAATCTTTAGTCGGTAGCCTATCAATGATCATTCTCCATGTGAACACCTGTATTCTAGGCGGAACTATAGATTTCCACATAACATGCAACATAGAAACTTTGTCCGGCAACCACACACTATCTTTATTCTCCGAAATCAAGCTATTCACACTAGCCACCGTGAATTCACCGTTATCATTAGGCCTCCACCAGAAGACATCACCGCGACCCCCCTCCAGCCGGACATCACTCAACAACAGCTTGAAATCACGCTAGGCCTGTTGCATATTCCAGCTGGCAGCAGACAAACCTTCCCCGAACTCAGGACCAAACAACAAAATCGAGTTCCACACAATGCCATTTGTAACACCCCTTACTAACCCCGCGGCAATTTTAAAACAATTATTCAGAGTACATGAAATAAGGGTGCCACAATTCATAATAAACAAACATCATTCAGTCATGTCATGCATTCACTGAGGTAATCATCATAAATTAAAACGTTTCATGTTCACACAGCGGAAATTTATCAAAAACGGACTAAGTTTAACATCTTTAAAACTTATCCTTCAAAACATCAAAACATAACTAGATTCATAATCATAAACTCTAAACAATCGCGTCCCCAGTGTTACAACTATCAGAGCATGACACCTGACGCTACTAAACCACTGACTCATGAGCTAATCCTCACCGAGTCGAACAGCCGCTATCCTCAATCTGAAAATGACAACATGTAAGGGTGAGTCTCATCATAATTAACAAATGTTATAAGGTTATAAAGCAATAACACATCACATTTGTATCATTCACCCAATTGTTTCATAAACAGACATTCAAAACAATCAAACAACAATCAACACATCATCAACATTTACAACACTGGAATGCATCCAATCATGTTATAAATTATGCATATGTATGAACTGACACTATGCATGTGGTACCAACATCATCAAATGGGGATAACCCATGACCGATCCAACATCATCCAAGATACGGCCCTGCCAGCACAGATTCCACACAATGGGAATCATGCCCTTCATTGATCCAACACACCCTTATGGATACAGTATCATCAATGAACATGAATGAATGCAACATATACAACATACTTATACCATCATCATCATCAATCATCAACATCATCATCATCATTCAAGTATGTTCATATATATTAACATCTATTCAGTATTATCAACCCCTAACCCGATAATAGATGATAATTAGACAAGTCCCCCCTTACCTTAGCCAAATTCTTGAATTGGTTCCTCTTCCTCTTTTGTTCTTCCTTTACGTTCTTCAGTTCCTCTTCTCACAGCTTCTGGTTTTCACGTTCTAATTTTTTCCCTTCTCCTCTTGTTTTCCTTTATTTTATGAAAAACATAAAATTAGAAATGAGCTCTTACACAATTACACCTCCACTTTACTAATTCCACCGCATGGCCCAATAACTTAACATTTTATTATTTTTCCACATAATTCAACAAAATGTTAATTTCCCATAATTAATTTAAAACATGATTAAATTAATTAAATAAGAATTTTCGGGATGTTACAACTCTCCCCCACTAAAGAGTTTTCGTCCTCGAAAACATACCTCAAGCAAATAGTTCCGGATAGGAATCTTTCATCTGGGTTTCTAACTCCCAGGTGACGTTTCCATCAGCTGGTCCTCCCCAAGCTACTCTGACTAAAGCTATTTCCTTGCCCCGCAATTGCTTCAGTCTTCTATCTTCAATCCTCACAGGTAACGTTTCAACCGTTAAGTTGTCTTTAACCTGCACATCATCCACTTGGATCACGTGGGACGGATCTGATATGTATTTCCTCAATTGAGACACATGAAATACATCATGCAAGTTGGCAAGCATTGGCGGTAACGCAATACGATATGCCACTTCTCCCACTCTTTCTGAAATTTGGAATGGTCCAATAAAACGCGGAGTCAACTTCTTTGACTTCAAAGCTCCACCAATACCCGTCATAGGAGTAACCTTCATAAACACATGATCTCCCTCTTGAAACTCAAGTGTCTTCCTCCTTTTATCATAATAACTCTTTTGACAACTCTGAGAAGCTTTCATCTTCTCTTGAATCATCTTAATCTTCTCCGTAGTCTGTTGTACAATTTCTGGTCCAATCACAGCACTCTCACCAGCTTCGTACCAACACAATGGAGTTCTACATCTCCTACCATACAATGCCTCAAACGGAGCCATACCTATACTCGAATGAAAACTGTTGTTGTAGGTAAATTCAATCAAAGGCAGATAACTATCCCAAGCACCTCCTTTTTCTAACACACAAGCACGTAACAAGTCTTCTAACGACTGAATTGTCCTCTCAGCCTGTCCATCCGTCTGCGGATGATAAGCAGAACTCAGTCTCCGCTTAGTACCCAAAGCCTTCTGCAAACCTTCCCAGAACTTAGACGTAAATCTCGGATCTCTGTCTGACACGATACTCGAAGGAATACCATGTAGACTAACTATCTTCTCAATATACAATTGAGCCAGCTTTTCCATCGGATAATCCATTCTTACCGGTATGAAATGTGCAGACTTTGTCAACCCGTCTACCACGACCTAGATAGCTTCACAATTCTTAACAGTTCTCGGCAAACCCGAAACAAAATCCATTGATATGCTATCCCATTTCCACTCAGGAATAAACATCGGTTGCATAAGTCCAGATGGCTTCCGATGTTCAACCTTTGACTTCTGACAAGTCAAACAGGAATACACAAACTCAGCAATTTCTTTCTTCATTCCAGGCCACAAAAATAGCTTTCTCAAATCATGATACATCTTGGTAGCACCAGGATGAATACTTAATCCACTACGGTGTCCTTCTTCTAAAATATTTCTTCGGAGTTCAGCAACATCAGGAACACAAACTCTGTCTCCAAACCTCAGTATACCATTCTCGTCAACTCTGAATTCACCGCTCTTGCCTTGGTTAATCAAAGTCAACTTGTCGACTAATTCGACATCAGCCTTTTGGCCCTCTTTGATCTCTTCAAGAATACCACTGGTCAGCTTCAGCATTCCCAACTTAACACTAGTAGGAGTACCTTCACATACCAAACTTAAGTCTCTGAATTGTTCAATCAAATCCAATTCCTTCACCATTAGCACAGACATATGCAAAGTCTTCCTACTTAAAGCATCAGCAACTACGTTTTCCTTACCCGGATGGTAATTCAAACTAAAATCATAGTCTTTAAGGAATTCTAACCACCTTCTCTGCCTCATATTCAGTTCCTTCTGGTCAAAGAGATATTTCAGACTCTTATGATCACTGAACACTTTAAATCTCGACCCATACAAATAATGTCGCCACAACTTCAAGACAAAAACCACCGCTGCCAACTCCAAATCATGAGTCGGATAATTCCTTTCATGCACTTTGAGTTGTCTCGACGCGTACGCGACCACTTGTTGGTTCTGCATCAGTACACCACCTAAACCCATTAACGAAGCATCACAATAAACCACAAATGATTCTGTCGGATTCGGCAAAATCAAAATAGGAGCACTAGTCAACCTCTTCTTCAGCTCTTGGAATCCTTCCTCGCATTTTACATCCCAAATAAAAGCCTGACCCTTTCTGGTTAATTTAGTTAACGGCAATGCTAACTTTGAAAATCCCTCAATGAACTTCCTGTAATAACCTGCAAGACCAAGAAAACTACGAATCTCTAACACTGACTTCGGCGCTTCCCACTGAGATACAGCCTCTATCTTAGTAGGATCGACAGCAATACCATTCTTAGAAATTACATGTCCAAGAAAACTGACCTCTTCTAACCAAAATTCACACTTCGACAGTTTGGCAAAAAGTTGCTTCTCTTTTAACAACTCCAACACAATTCTGAGATGTTCTGCATGTTCTTCCTCACTCTTAGAATATATTAGGATATCATCTATAAACACCACCACGAACTTATCGAGATAAGGATGAAATATCCTATTCATATACTCCATAAATACACCAGGTGCGTTAGTAACTCCAAACGGCATTACCGAATACTCATAATGTCCATACCTTGTTCTGAAAGCGGTCTTCTGAATATCATCGTCTTTCACACGAATCTGGTGATACCCAGACCTCAGATCAATTTTGCTAAACACACTCGCTCCAACCAACTGATCCATCAAATCATCAATCCTCGGCAAGGGATACCGATTCTTGATAGTAACCTTATTCAGTTGTCTGTAATCCACACACAACCTCATTGAACCCTCCTTCTTCTTCACTAGCAACACAGGTGCACCCCACGGAGAAACGCTAGGACGAATGAACTTCTTCTCAAGTAATTCTTCCAACTGCTTCTTCAGTTCAGTCAACTCAGACGGTGACATACGATACGGTACCATTGACACTGGGCTAGTTCCCGGAATTAAATCAATAGAAAACTCCACTTCTCTTTCCGGTGGTAATTCATTCACATCTTCTGGAAAAACTTCTGGAAATTCACACACCACAGGTAATTCGCTACTCGCCACTTTTTCTTTCACATTCAGCAATGCGAACAACATAAACACTGTTGCACCATCCTTGATAGCTTCATCCACTTGTCTAGCCGTCATCTCCAGATCATCAGAATGAACTCCTTCAGGAAAGATTACTGTCTTCGAAAAACAGTTGATGTGAACACGGTTAAATTCTAACCAGTTCATCCCCAGGATTACGTCGAGTTGTTTCAACGGAAGGCACACTAAGTCCATTCCGAATTCTCTACCAAAAATGTCAACCGGACAATTCAAGCATGAGGACGAAGTAGTTACTGAACCCGACGCTGGAGTATCAATAACCATACTTCCATTTATTTCAGATATTTCCAAATTTAACCTCTTAGCACAATCCAAAGAAATAAAAGAATGAGTTGCTCCAGTATCAATAATCGCAACTAAAGGTGTGCCATGAATAAAACACGTACCTTTAATTAGTCTATCCTCCAGAGTGGTTTCTGATCCAGACAAAGCAAAGACCTTTCCTCCAGCTTGGTTCTTCTTCGGTTTAGGACACTGTGGGCTAATGTGACCCTCTTCACCATAATTGTAACATGTCACAATCTTCTTCTTACAATCAGCGGCAACATGACCCACTTCTTCACACTTGAAGCACTTCTTCTGATTCAGCTTGCACTCATTCCTATGGTGCCCGACCTCCCACAGTTATAGCACCTGACAAAAGCACTAGAGTCTCCCCCACTAGGCTTCTTCAAACCACCAGTCTTTGGATTACCTTTACCATATGGCTTACCCTTATCCATAGGCTTCTTCCCTTTTCTGTCAACTAACTCGCGAGAGTGAGATGACTTCAGCTTGAGATTATCTTCCTCGAAGATCCTACTACAGTCCACCAAGTCTACAAATCTCCGGATTCTCTGATATCTGATACCCTGCTTAATCTCATCACGGAGACCGTTCTCGAACTTGATGCATTTCGAGAATTCACTAGCTTCATCGTTGTTGTAGTGAACGTAGTACTTCGCCAACTCAACGAACTTCGAAGCATACTCTGGTACTGTCATGCTACCTTGGACTAGTTCCAGAAATTCAATTTCCTTTCGACCTCTTACGTCTTCAGGAAAGTACCTTCTCAAAAATTCCCTCTTGAACACAGCCTAAGAAATAGCCACACCATCAGCTTCCAGTTCAGTCCTGGTAGTCATCCACCAGTCGTCAGCTTCTTCAGACAGCATGTGAGTACCATATCTCACCTTCAGATCTTCAGCACAATCGATGACTCTGAAGATTCTCTCGACCTCCTTAAGCTACTTCTGAGCACCTTCAGGATCATGCGTGCCCTTGAACAATGGAGGATTGTTCCTCTGAAAACTGTTCAGCTGCCTGTCTGCACCAATCGCAGCTCCATTGGCATTTCCTCCCAGCACACCAGCAATCATGCCCAGAGCCGCAGCAATAGCATCGTCGTTTCTTCCTCCTCTTCCAGCCATTGTTTTGCTTAAATCACAACCAATTTAATCAGAACAGAAGTATCGACAGTTAACTCTTACTAGTCACATACACAGGAAACAAAACTGACACTAAGACTCTGGTCATAACGACCGACTATGCTCTGATACCACTATTGTAACACCCCTTACTAACCCCGCGGCAATTTTAAAACAATTATTCAGAGTACATGAAATAAGGGTGCCACAATTCATAATAAACAAACATCATTCAGTCATGTCATGCATTCACTGAGGTAATCATCATAAATTAAAACGTTTCATGTTCACACAGCGGAAATTTATCAAAAACGGACTAAGTTTAACATCTTTAAAACTTATCCTTCAAAACATCAAAACATAACTAGAGTCATAATCATAAACTCTAAACAATCGCGTCCCCAGTGTTACAACTATCAGAGCATGACACCTGACGCTACTAAACCATTGACTCATGAGCTAATCCTCACCGAGTCGAACAACCGCTATCCTCAATATGAAAATGACAACATGTAAGGGTGAGTCTCATCATAATTAACAAATGTTATAAGGTTATAAAGCAATAACACATCACAGTTGTATCATTCACCCAATTGTTTCATAAACAGACATTCAAAACAATCAAACAACAATCAACACATCATCAACATTTACAACACTGGAATGCATCCAATCATGTTATAAATTATGCATATGTATGAACTGACACTATGCATGTGGTACCAACATCATCAAATGGGGATAACCCATGACCGATCCAACATCATCCAAGATACGGCCCTGCCAGCACAGATTCCACACAATGGGAATCATGCCCTTCACTGATCCAACACACCCTTATGGATACAGTATCATCAATGAACATGAATGAATGCAACATATACAACATACTTATACCATCATCATCAATCATCAACATCATCATCATCATTCAAGTATGTTCATATATATTAACATCATTCTATCACAATTCCATCATCATATACAAAACATACACGTATTTGCATCAATCATCATACTCAATTAGAATAGCATACATGCATTTTCATCATTCCAAAAACCAAACAATCATCATCACATAGATTAGGCTATAAGGTTCGTTTAGCTCGAAAACGGCGCATCAAACGGACCAACAGTTAAAAACTTATGCATCTTTGAACTTTCAAAAATATCTCAAAACACCAACAGCACGCGGCGCCATCACCAGTTCGCGGCGCGAACTGAGCGTTCCAAGAATCCTTGGCTCTCTGCCAAGCTGTTCGCGGCGCAAACATCTGCACGCGGCGCGAAGCGAGAAAAAGTTACGCGTTCGCGGCGCGAACACAGGTACGCGGCGCGACCTGAGCGTATCACAACTTCTTGGCATTCTGCCCACCTGTTCGCGGCACCAACCCTATGCACGCGGCGCGAACCGGCGATTTTAGAAACCCCAACCTGCAGAAAACAGCATTCTATACATTCCAAACTCATCCAATTCATACCAGTACGAACCTAGGGAAATCGAATGCACAAACAACGCAAAAAACTGAAGGATAGAAAAACACTTAGAAAGGGGGGGTTTGAATAAGTGTAGCTTTAAAAACTAGACAGATAAAAATAAATTGCACAGTTATTTTTATCCTGGTTCGTTGTTAACTAAACTACTCCAGTCCACCCCCGCAGAGATGATTTACCTCAACTGAGGATTTAATCCACTAATCGCACGGATTACAATGGTTCTCCACTTAGTCAGCAACTAAGTCTTCCAGAGTCTTCTGATCACACACTGATCACTCCAGGAACAACTGCTTAGATACCCTCTAAGACTTTTCTAGAGTATTCTGATCCACACGATCACTCTAGTTACAACCTGCTTAGATAACCTCTAAGACTTCCTAGAGTATTCTGATCCACACGATCACTCTAGTTCCTTACAACTTAATGTAATCAATTCTAAGAGTATTACAATTGCTTCTTAAAAGCTATAATCACAAACTGTGATATTTCTCTTAACGTTTAAGCTTAATCTCACTAATATATTACAACAGCAATGTAGTGAGCTTTGATGAAGATGAAGATTCTGAGCTTTGAGTAGAACAGAGTTTCAGCAAGTTAATAGGAGTTGTTTTTGTTCAGAATCGTTAACCTTGCTTCTCATCAGAACTTCATATTTATAGGCGTTGGAGAAGATGACCGTTGAGTGCATTTAATGCTTTGCGTGTTCCGTACAGCATCGCATTTAATGTTATACGCTTTTGTCAACTACCTCGAGCCTTGTTCACGCTGTGTCTACTGACGTTGCCTTTAGTAGCTTTTAACGTTCCTTTTGTCAGTTAGCGTAGCTTGCCACGTGTACTTCCTTCTGATCTGATGTTTGTGAATACAACGTTTGAATATCATCAGAGTCAAACAGCTTGGTGCAAAGCATCTTCTGATCTTCTGACCTTGAAGTGCTTCTGAGCGTGATACCATCAGAACTTCAGTGCTTCTGATCTCATGTTCTTCTGATGCTTCCATAGACCCATGTTCTGATTCTGCTTCGACCATCTTCTGATGTCTTGCCAGACCATGTTCTGATGTTGCATGCTGAACCCTTGAGACAAAGCTTCTGAGCGCTGAATTATGCATACTCTTTATATATTTCCTGAAAAGGAAATTGCATTGGATTAGAGTACCATATTATCTTAAGCAAAATTCATATTATTGTTATCATCAAAACTAAGATAATTGATCAGAACAAATCTTGTTCTAACAATCTCCCCCTTTTTGATGATGACAAAAACATATATAAATGATATGAATTTGCGATCAGAAAGAGCAGACGGCAAAAGACAAATTACACAGCTATAGCATAAGCATATGAATATGTCTCCCCCTGAGATTAACAATCTCCCCCTGAGATAAATAATCTCCCCCTGAAATAAATACTCGAAGAACTTTAATAAAAGACTTCCCTGATTATTTCGGTAGAGACGATCACATAAGCTTCTGTCTTTAGAGAATTCATAGCTTCTGACTTCTGCTTCCATTGGACAGCTTCAGAACTAGAATTTCTTTAGATCCCTAGAACACTCACAGCTTCTGATTCCTGCTTCCATCTAGGACAGCTTCAGAACTTGAATTTCTTTGATCTTCAGAACATTCACAGCTTCTGATTCCTGCTTCCATATAGGACAGCTTCAGAACTTGAATTTCTTTGATCTTCAGAACATTCACAGCTTCTGATTTCTGCTTCCATTTAGGACAGCTTCAGAACTTGAATTTCTTTGATCTTCAGAACATTCACAGCTTCTGATTTCTGCTTCCCTCGGATAGCTTCAGAGCTTTGAATTTCTACCAACATCACTTCATGCTAGATTTGTATCAGAACATTGTTGAATGTACCAGAGCATCTTCAGAGCATCTCTACATCCTGAAATGTTACAGAACAAAAAACTAAACGACAAAAGTCAGCATGAACGAGTCAGAACATAAAATGTATATTAGAACACATGATATGTATCAGAGCCATATTGGCTAAAATAATGTATCAGAGCAAATAGAATTTTGTTAGAGCAAATAGACAAATATGGATCAAATTCTATTATCAGTGCTTCTAATTCATTCTTCTTTCTTGCTTCTGATTTCTGAAGCTTGACAGCACTCGGCTTGCTTCAGTTTCCATGAGCTTATTCTGTTTACAGAATAACACTTCTTATGGTTTTGCTTCTTGTGTTTGCTTTGAAGATTCTCTTCACTTCTTTATACCTGCAAAACACTTAAACCATATAGAACTTGCAGTTCTTGTTAGAAAATGTGTGGGAGCTTTACCCAGCAACTGATAGATTAATCAAATCATTTATCATTTATCTTCTCCCCCTTTTTGTCATAACATCAAAAAGAATATATCGAAAGATTCAGATGAATAAAACGACAAATAAAATTACTGGAATGTAAAACCAAAGAAACTTTTCATTGATAATCAAAAGATATTACAAAAGGTTCCTATGTTTAACAAGATGAGAAACATTCCTAGCAAATACCTAAAAAGTCATTCCAAGAGGAAATGACTACAAAAATTAAAAACAAAACCCTAGCAAGACACACTCTGTGTCAACCCATCAAGAATCCCGGTGGTCTTCTTGTCTTCCAGACTAGAACCTCCACTGTAGGAGAGATCCCAGAGACCAAAGAGGAAGAGAGGGACAGTTCACAGACAGAGAGCTACTGTTGCAAACGGGGCTTTCTCTTAACATAGAAGTTAAGAATATCATTCTTAACCTCTTCCCATAACTCAAGAAAGTCTTCTGTCTTTGGGTGAAAGTTGATAACAACTTCAAAGAAGAGGTCTGACTTGAGAGGTATTAGGAGAGCCATTCCGAGATATGCAGAGATCTGCCGCCTTTGAGTCATAGATCTTCAACAGGCTTAGAGCATGATTAAGAGACCCAGACAAAGGATTCAAGGTGAACGCTAGGTTTGAACTAGGATTTTTAAAAAAAACTTTGTTTGAGCAAGAGAGAGAGAAAAAAAAATTGATGAGGAATGCAAAGAGATAGAGAAGGAAAACAAAGACAGAGTGTAATAGAGAAAATATAAGAGAGAAGGAGAAGCGTTTGAAGAGTATTTAAAAGAAAATAAAATGAAACAAATGATGGATAGCATTTAATGTTACGTGACATGAGGAGAGATAATAAAGACAAATGAGGTGACTAGCACAGTTACCTATGGTCGGCGTCCCTTCAACTGCACGCGCGCTTATCCATGAACAGTAACGACAGGTTTACCATCCCGAGATAAAACGTTACAGCTGTTTTGCTTCAAAAGAGGTTCTGAATCAACTTAGACAATGAAACGTTAGTAATAACCGAATCATAATTTCTAAAAGATTTCAATCAGAACTTCTGATAAAAAAATAATCCACTTTCATTTCAGAAGATACTCATACATAAGAACTTCTCATCTTCTCATTCTGGGCATAAATCCATACTGATGTTCTTCAGAATGAACTTAAACCTATCTTCAGCCAGGGGTTTTGTAAAGATATCAGCCCATTGATGGTCTGTATCAACAAAGTTTAAAGATATAACTCCCTTCTGAACATAGTCCCTTATGAAATGATGTTTAATCTCAATATGTTTAGCCTTTGAATGAAGAATAGGATTCTTAGATAAACATATAGCAGAAGTATTATCACAGAATATAGGAATGTTACTCTCATATATCTGATAATCTTCTAACTGACTCTTCATCCAGAGCATTTGTGTACTGCAACCAGCAGCAGCGACATATTCTGCTTCTGTTGTTGATAGAGCAATAGTTGCTTGCTTCTTGCTGTACCAGGAGATCAAATGACTTCCAAGAAATTGGCAACTTCCTGAAGTACTCTTTCTTTCAATTCTGTCTCCAGCATAGTCAGCATCGCAGAATCCTACTAAGTTGTATTCTTTAGATTTTCTGTAAACTAAGCCAACATTAGTAGTACCTTTCAGATACCTTAGAATTCTCTTAACAGCAGTTAAATGAGATTCTCTAGGATCTGATTGGAATCTAGCACACAAACAAACACTGAACAGAATGTCAGGTCTAGAAGCAGTCAAATATAGAAGAGATCCAATCATACCTCTGTATAACTTTTGATCTACCTTCTTACTTACCTCATCCTTACCTAGGATGCATGTTGGATGCATAGGAGTTTTGGCTTCTTTGCAGTCTAGAAGATTGAACTTCTTCAGAAGTTCCTTCACATACTTGGTTTGGTGAACATACGTTCCTTCTGATGTTTGATTTATTTGTATTCCAAGGAAATACTTGAGTTCTCCCATCATGCTCATTTCAAACTCAGCCTGCATAGACTCAGCAAACTCCTTTCCAAGTGTAGCATTAGATGTTCCAAAAATAATATCATCTACATATATTTGACAAATTAAAATATCCCTTTTAAATGTTTTACAAAAGAGAGTAGTGTCCACTTTTCCTCTAGTGAAACCATTATCCAGAAGGAAAGAACTTAAGCGTTCATACCAAGCTCTGGGAGCTTGTTTCAATCCATACAACGATTTCTTTAGTTTAAAAACATGATTAGGAGACATAGAGTCTTCAAAACCAGGAGGTTGATGGACATAAACTTCTTCATCTATATAACCATTTAAGAAGGCACTCTTAACATCCATCTGATAGAGAGTGATATTATGTTGAGTGGCAAATGAAATTAATAGACGAATAGATTCTAACCTGGCCACTGGTGCAAAGGTTTCTGTATAGTCAATCCCTTCTTGCTGACTATAACCCTGAGCCACCAGTCTGGCTTTGTTCCTTACCACTTCACCTTTCTCACTGAGCTTGTTTCTGAAGACCCATTTTGTACCGATTATATTGAATCCATCTGGTCTAGGAACAAGATCCCAAACATCATTCCTTGTAAACTGATTCAGTTCTTCTTGCATAGCAATTATCCAGTCTGGATCTTCTAGAGCATGATCAACAGAAGTTGGCTCGATCAAAGATACAAGACCTAATTGACAGTCTGCATTGTTCTTAAGGAATGCTCTTGTTCTGATTGGATCATCCTTCTTTCCAAGAATGACATCTTCTGAATGACCAGAGATGAGTCTGGATGATCTTCTGACAGATGGTTCTTCAGAAATGTTTAGATTCTCCAGAGAAGCTGATACTTGATCTTCAGATTCTTTGCTTCTGAGAAGCTCTGCTTCTGATGCGTTGCTTCTTGGCTCAACAACTTCTGATATATCAATATCACAATCTGCAAAATTATCAAACTGCTTTGGTTTTTCATAACCAAGCTTATCATCAAACCTGATATTGATTGATTCTTCCACAATCAATGTTTCAGTATTGTATACTCTGTAGCCTTTTGAGCGTTCAGAACATCCAAGAAGGAAACATTTTTGAGCTTTGGAATCAAACTTACCAAGATGATCTTTAGTGTTCAGAATAAAGCATACACATCCAAAAGGATGGAAATATGAAATGTTGGGCTTTTTATTCTTCCACAATTCATAAGGAGTCTTATTTAGAATAGGTCTGATAGAGATTCTATTCTGAATATAGCATGCAGTGTTTATTGCTTCTGCCCAGAAATGCTTAGCCATATTGGTTTCATTGATCATGGTTCTGGCCATTTCTTGCAGAGTCCTATTCTTTCGTTCTACAACTCCATTTTGCTGTGGAGTTCTAGGACAAGAGAAATCATGGGCAATACCATTTTCTTTGAAGAATTCTTCAAAGGATCTGTTCTCAAATTCACCACCATGATCACTTCTGACCTTTATGATTTTACACTCTTTTTCAGATTGAATCTGAATGCAGAAGTCAAAGAACACTGAATGAGTCTCATCCTTGTGTTTCAAGAATTTTACCCACGTCCAGCGGCTATAATCATCAACGATGACTAATCCATATTTCTTCCCTCTGACAGATGCTGTTTTGACTGGGCCAAACAAATCAATGTGCAAGAGTTCTAATGGCCTTGAGGTAGAAACAACATTCTTGGACTTGAATGCAGGTTTGGAGAACTTGCCCTTCTGACATGCTTCACAAAGAGCATCTGATTTGAATTTCAGATTAGGGAGTCCTCTGACAAGATCCAGTTTGTTAATCTGAGAAATCTTTCTCAAACTAGCATGACCTAATCTTCTGTGCCAGACCCACTGCTCTTCAGAAACAGACATAAGACAAGTCACCTTCTGACTCATAAGATCTTGCAGATCTGTCTTATAAATGTTATTCTTCCTCTTGCCTGTAAATAGGATTGAGCCATCCTTCTGATTTACAGCCTTGCAAGACTTTTGATTAAAGATTATATCATAACCATTGTCACTCAATTGACTGATAGATAAGAGGTTATGTGTTAATCCTTCTACAAGAAGTACATTAGAAATGGAAGGAGAGTTACCAGACTTTATAGTTCCAGAGCCAATTATCTTGCCCTTCTGATCTCCTCCAAACTTGACTTCTCCTCCAGACTTAAGCACCAGGTCTTGGAACATAGACCTTCTTCCTGTCATGTGTCGTGAGCATCCAGAGTCCAGGTACCATGACATGTTGTGCTTTGTCCTTTTTGCAGCCAAGGATATCTGCAATAGGAATAATCTTATCCTTAGGTACCCACATTTTCTTGGGTCCTTTCTTGTTAGATTTTCTCAAGTTCTGATTGAACTTGGGTTTAACATTGTAAGCAATAGGAGGAACAGCATGATAATTTTTAATGTGAGTTTCATGATATTATCTAGGTTGTGTCACATGCTTTTTGGTGTGTGTTATGTGAAAACTTTGAGCATGTGAATGCCTAATATCATGGGAGTGGCCATACTTGAACTGATCATACAATGGCTTGTATGTTAATTTCATTTCATCAACAGGTTCAAGTTTGTATGGGGTTTCACCCTCAAAACCAATGCCAACTCTTTTGTTTCCAGACACAGCATATATCATAGAAGCTAGCTGACTTCTGCCAATACTTCTAGATAAGAACTTCCTGAAACTTAAATCATATTCTTTCAGAATATGGTTTAGACTAGGAGTGGATTTTTCTGAATCAGAAGGAGATCCAACATTATTGGATAATTTTAAAAGTTTTTCTTTTAATTCAGAATTCTCCAACTCAAGCTTCTTTGTTTCAAATTCAAATAGCTTTTTCAGCTCTTTGTATTTGAGACTAATCTGAGATTTGAATTCCAGAAGTTCAGTTATACCGGAAACTAACTCATCTCTAGTAAGTTCAGAAAATACCTCTTCAGAATCTGATTCTGATGTAGATTCTGATCCGTCATCTTCTGTCGCCATCAGCGCACAGTTAGCCTGCTCATCTTCAGAGTCTGAATCATCTTCTGACTCATCCCAGGTTGCCATAAGACCTTTCTTCTTATGAAACTTCTTCTTGGGATTTTCCTTCTGAAGTTTTGGACATTCATTCTTGAAGTGTCCAGGCTCATTGCATTCATAGCACATGACCTTCTTCTTGTCAAATCTTCTGTCATCAGAAGATTCTCCACGTTCAAATTTCTTTGAACTTCTGACGCCTCTGAACTTCCTTTGCTTGGTTTTCCAGAGTTGATTTAGCCTTCTGGAGATCAAGGACAGTTCATCTTCTTCTTCAGATTCTGATTCTTCAGGATCTTCTTCTCTAGCCTGAAAAGCGTTAGTGCATTTCTTGATATTGGATTTTAATGCAATAGACTTACCTTTCTTTTGAGGCTCATTTGCGTTCAGCTCTATTTCATGGCTTCTCAAGGCACTGATAAGCTCTTCCAGAGAAACTTCGTTCAGATTCTTTGCAATCTTGAATGCAGTCACCATAGGACCCCATCTTCTGGGTAAGCTTCTGATGATCTTCTTTACGTGATCAGCCTTGGTGTATCCCTTGTCAAGAACTCTCAATCCAGCAGTAAGAGTTTGAAATCTTGAAAACATCTTTTCAATGTCTTCATCATCCTCCATCTTGAAGGCTTCATACTTCTGGATTAAAGCGAGAGCTTTAGTCTCCTTGACTTGAGCATTTCCTTCATGAGTCATTTTCAAGGACTCATATATGTCATAGGCCGTTTCCCTGTTAGATATCTTCTCATACTCAGCATGAGAGATAGCATTCAGCAAAACAGTTCTGCATTTATGATGATTCCTGAAAAGCTTCTTCTGATCATCATTCATTTCTTGCCTTGTCAGCTTTACGCCACTGGCATTTACTGGATGTTTGTAACCATCCATCAGAAGATCCCATAGATCACCATCTAGACCAAGAAAGTAACTTTCCAGTTTATCTTTCCAGTATTCAAAGTTTTCACCATCAAATACCGGCGGTCTAGTATAACCATTGTTACCGTTGTGTTGCTCAGCAGAGCCAGATGTAGATGCAGGTGTAGACTTTGCAGTTTCATCAACCATCTTTTACTGAAGCGTTTTTCTCTTCCTGAATCTTTTCTAAACACGGTTAAGTGCTTGCACCTTAGAACCGGCGCTCTGATGCCAATTGAAGGATAGAAAAACACTTAGAAAGGGGGGGTTTGAATAAGTGTAGCTTTAAAAACTAGACAGATAAAAATAAATTGCACAGTTATTTTTATCCTGGTTCGTTGTTAACTAAACTACTCCAGTCCACCCCCGCAGAGATGATTTACCTCAACTGAGGATTTAATCCACTAATCGCACGGATTACAATGGTTCTCCACTTAGTCAGCAACTAAGTCTTCCAGAGTCTTCTGATCACACACTGATCACTCCAGGAACAACTGCTTAGATACCCTCTAAGACTTTTCTAGAGTATTCTGATCCACACGATCACTCTAGTTACAACCTGCTTAGATAACCTCTAAGACTTCCTAGAGTATTCTGATCCACACGATCACTCTAGTTCCTTACAACTTAATGTAATCAATTCTAAGAGTATTACAATTGCTTCTTAAAAGCTATAATCACAAACTGTGATATTTCTCTTAACGTTTAAGCTTAATCTCACTAATATATTACAACAGCAATGTAGTGAGCTTTGATGAAGATGAAGATTCTGAGCTTTGAGTAGAACAGAGTTTCAGCAAGTTAATAGGAGTTGTTTTTGTTCAGAATCGTTAACCTTGCTTCTCATCAGAACTTCATATTTATAGGCGTTGGAGAAGATGACCGTTGAGTGCATTTAATGCTTTGCGTGTTCCGTACAACATCGCATTTAATGTTATACGCTTTTGTCAACTACCTCGAGCCTTGTTCACGCTGTGTCTACTGACGTTGCCTTTAGTAGCTTTTAACGTTCCTTTTGTCAGTCAGCGTAGCTTGCCACGTGTACTTCCTTCTGATCTGATGTTTGTGAATACAACGTTTGAATATCATCAGAGTCAAACAGCTTGGTGCAAAGCATCTTCTGATCTTCTGACCTTGAAGTGCTTCTGAGCGTGATACCATCAGAACTTCAGTGCTTCTGATCTCATGTTCTTCTGATGCTTCCATAGACCCATGTTCTGATTCTGCTTCGACCATCTTCTGATGTCTTGCCAGACCATGTTCTGATGTTGCATGCTGAACCCTTGAGACAAAGCTTCTGAGCGCTGAATTATGCATACTCTTTATATATTTCCTGAAAAGGAAATTGCATTGGATTAGAGTACCATATTATCTTAAGCAAAATTCATATTATTGTTATCATCAAAACTAAGATAATTGATCAGAACAAATCTTGTTCTAACAAAAACATCTCATAATACACCATTTACACATCAATTGAGACCATAACAACGCAGACATCATAGATTCAAACCTAGAGATCAAACATCATACAATTTGACTCAATCCCTAAACCTATCATATGACTCAATCGACCCGAATTCCACATCTATTCAGTATTATCAACCCATAACCTGATAATAGATGATAATTAGACAAGTCCCCCCTTACCTTAGCCAAATTCTTGAATTGGTTCCTCTTCCTCTTTGGTTCTCCCTTTACGTTCTTCAGTTCCTCTTATCACAGCTTCTGGTTTTCACGTTCTAATTTTTTCCCTTCTCCTCTTGTTTTCCTTTATTTTATGAAAAACATAAAATTAGAAATGGGCTCTTACACAATTACACCTCCACTTTACTAATTCCACCGCATGGCCCAATAACTTAACATTTTATTATTTGTCCACATAATTCAACAAAATGTTAATTTCCCATAATTAATTTAAAACTTGATTAAATTAATTAAATAAGAATTTTCGGGATGTTACACCATTATCCTCCCAATCAAATACATCAGCCACAGTACACAATTTGTTAATGGAAATGTCAAATAAATCTAGGAATTTAATGCTAAGAATTTGATCCCCTATCCAATTTCCAAACCAAAAAGGAATATGCGTACCTTTTTTAACCACACATTGGATGAAACCCGATAAACCTTCTTCATTACAATTTGTTTTGACATCATTTCTTAATATATCCCTCCACCACATAGAGTCGTTTGAACACACAACCATTTCGCAAGGAGCAAGAATCTTGTTTTTCGGCTCCACGTATCTAACTTGCAATAATTTACTCCAAATAGCCTTGTCTTCCTTTAGAATCCTCCATTTCCCTTTGCAAAGGAGCGCTTTGTTTATTTCCCCTACATCTCTCAAGCCAAGGCCACCTTTCTCTTTAGGCTTACACACTGTTTCCCATTTAACCCAATGTATACTTCTCTTATTCGCATTACCACTCCATAAGAAATTTCCTAAAAGACTTCTTATTTCTTTAAGAACTAAACCCGGTGCTTTGTAGAACGAAAGAGTGAAAGATGGTATCGCATTAAGGACCGCGTTGATGAGCGTCATTCTCCCTCCGATAGAAATGTTTCTACCCTTCCACGAGGATAATCTATCTTTGATGTTATTGATAACCTTCAACCGAGTCTTTTTCCTTCTAGGATTTGCACCCACCATAATTCCTAAAAGCAAAAACGGAAGTCTCCCTTTTTTACAACCAAGAAAGGACTTTGCGGAATTCATGAAACTCTCACTAATGTTAACACCACAAACATTACTTTTGGAGAAGTTAATCTTCAAACCCGAGACAAGTTCGAAACCTCTCAATACCACTTTCAAGCATCAAAGATTGTCATTAGAAGGCTCCCCTAAAATAATTGTGTCGTCCGCGAATTGAAGGATGTCCACAAAATCTTCCACACCATACTTGAACGGTTTAAATTCACCCAAAGCCACCGATTTACGAACTAAGGCGGTTAGGCCCTCCATAGCTAAGACAAAAAGAAAGGGAGGCAAAGGGTCCCCTTGGCGTAATCCTCTTTGAGCCTTGAAATCCTTTGTAGCGCTTCCGTTCACCAAAACGGACAAGTGACTCGTGAAAATGCAAGCATCCATCCAATTCATCCAAATGTCCTCAAATCCCATTTCTTTCAAAATAAGTCTAAGGTATTTCCAAAAAATAAAATCATACGCCTTTTCGAAATCAACCTTTAACATAAAACAAACATAAAATTCAAAACTTGTATATAATCCTTCAAACACGATATTTGTAAAACTAAAATGTTTTGCAAGGAAGACCGAATTGTACTCCAAGATTTCTCTACACTCTAACTTGGAAACTAATGTGTTGAACATCTTTCTAGTTGTCTACTTGTCATTGTTCCATTATTCTTGCATTTCACTCGAAAATATTTTTAAATCTTATTTTCTAAATCTTAAAGTTTGAATTTAATAAATCTTTCATCCATATCAAGTCTCATACTCACACGAGGGAGTGTCTTCTGCCTTCAAACATGAATCAACTTTATTATTTTCCCAATACATTACTAGATTTCTCATATACATGATCTCCACTATTGTTTTTTTCACTTTTTGCCTTCAATTTTATAGCCAGCAACACAAGGACCAAGGATTTTGTCCAACGATATGAAATTCAAATGGTTACTCAATCTTAGAAAATTAGTTTTATATATGAATATTGTATTCCTTATTTTCATCAACTTCCATATTTTCTTCAATCCCATCGTTAGCTCTTTCGAATTTTCTTTCTTGGATCTAACAAATGAATCAATAATCATCGCTTCTAGTTATTTTAAATTATTGAAATACTCGAAAGAGTTTAAGAAAAAATTTCAAAGTTTCAAAGCTTGACTACTACTCCCTCTATTTAATTACATGCCACTTTAAAATACTATGATACAATTTATTAACCTTTTATTAAATAAAATATATTTAAATCATATATTAATTCATATATATATATATATATATATATATATATATATATATATATATATATATATATATATATATATATATATATATATATATATATATATATATATTATCATTATAAAAAAATGTATATACTTTAAAATTTTGCATTATATTTATTTTATTATCGAATTATAGTAACAGAAAATTTTATAAAAGAATGTAAATTATTAAACAAATTTTTTTTTCAAATAGTTTAATACTTAAAATTTCACTCTTTAAAAATATATAAATGAGATGTCACAAATTCAAATTCATTCTTTAACATGATGTTTCTGCACGGCAATAAAATAAAATGAGCTAACAGAAATTTTGTTATAGGTGTTTTATTATTTTATTAAAGATAGTTGTTGTATTTATATATTGCAACTAATAGAAATTTAAAGAAAGGAAAAGAGTGTGTTGTTTAAAATAATGAATTTACCAAAAAGACCGTAAAATAAAAGAGTTAGCCATCCAACACGCATAAATTGATGAGTTATGATTTCCATTTATAATAATATTTTATTACAATTATTTTATTATTTCACACCATATAGTGTAATACTAACAAACAAAAACATGGTGAATGCATCACAGAAATTAATGGTATTCTAAAAGAGAGAGAAAAAGAAAAAAGTAACAAAAGAAGGAGAAAAAAAAGTGTGTTTGTTTGAGTGAGTCTAGAACAAACAACCTACCATGGCATCTTCAAATTCACCATGTGCAGCATGCAAGTTTCTACGCCGCAAATGCCAACCAGAATGTGCATTTGCACCTTATTTTCCACCTGATCAGCCACAAAAATTTGCAAATGTTCATAGAATTTTTGGGGCAAGTAATGTTACAAAGCTTCTCAATGATTTACACCCTCACCAACGTGAAGATGCTGTTAATTCTCTTGCTTATGAAGCTGAGATGCGACTTCGTGATCCGGTTTACGGTTGCGTCGGTGTAATTTCTCTCCTTCAACATCAACTTCGCCAGCTTCAGATGGATCTTTATTGCGCGAAATCGGAACTCTCACGGTACCAGAACTTAAGCATCGCAGCAGCCACGACAGGTCTCCTGACAGGGGACCCTGTCACGGCTGCTGCGAATAATTACCACCACCACACACAGAACACTGGGAGTGTTGGTGGTGGTGGTAATAATAGTAACGGTAACGGCCGTGATAATAATAACCATCATTTTCATCTTCAGCACCATCACCATCATCAGTTTTTTCCTAGAGATCAACATCAGCAACATAATTTGGTGGTTAGAAACTTTGATGCTGGAATTGGAAACAACTATGATGCGAATCTTTTGGCTATGAATATTTCTGCTAGCTTAGGGCAGATCAATCAGCTTCAACATCACAGTGCCGCCGGAGGTGGAGGTGATGACCGCCGTACTGTTAACCGCTCCTAGGGTTTCTTGATGCTATAGGTAATAATAATTAATATTTTCATTTAATTTAAAGTCTGTCATCTATCATCACTGAATTACATAATTGCTTATGAAAATTTGCAATCATTTCAGTTAGAATTCTTTAATGCTTTATATATTTCTCATTTAATACTATATTGTAGTAACTAATCTATTAATTCAGGAAATAGTTTTTTTAATTAAATCCTATATAATCTAATACACCATGGATTTAAATTGCAGGCAGCAACTGCATCTATATTTATGGTTACAACCGCAAATTCAATATTACTAATGCGGTAGTCTCTGCCGCTATAAATCATAACTCAATTATAATTGTTGATTTACCTTAAACTTCTTCAAATATTTTTTTGTCAAAAGTTCAAAATTTTAAACTGAAAAACTCTATTTTTTTTTTAAATCTGAATGTTAATTATTTTATAATTATGTATTTTATAACATCTGCAACACTAGTGCATAAATTTAGAATATGAAATATCTCTTTAATTCTATCACTAAATTTTGGTATGAAAAAATTCATTTTGATTGCTAATTTTATTTTTCTAGTAGAATGAATATTTAAAAAATATTAATTCAGCTATTTTATTTTTTGTATGTATATTCACAATTTTTATTTATGGTATTTTGTTTTTCGTTCTGTTTAAGGAGTTTTGACATTACTAGCTGGAGAAAAGAAATGAACCTGCAATCTTCATTTTTGATGGACACTCAAAGGATAATATTCATCAGTCAAAGCTCGAGTTGGTTTTTATTATTTTTTTTTATTTTGTTATTATATATTATTATTACAAAATATCTAGACAGAAAATTATATATATGATGTCAACATGAAGTTATGAAGTAGCTGACCAATATTTTACTATTGTGATTTTACTGTCTCTATACAGAGAGGACAAATAAGTGAGGATGAAAAGATTATCACTATTGGCAAACAGTTTATTATGATCTTCTTTAAATCAATAATGATGGTACAGTTTTGGTCAAACATATATATGATGTTAATTTGCACTATATGAGAATATTTGTTTTTAGAATTTTATTTGTATAATGAGAATTAAAACAGATTTATATAGTTTTAACTATTTTTCATTATTTACATTGTTATATTAGAAAAGTATAAATAGTAATGAAAATATTATTAGTGTCAAATTATTAGTAAATTCAGAAGTTGAAATAGTAATGAAAGTATGATAGTCCTATATATTTAAATAGCTATATGAGATTTGGTTTTTTTATAAAATATAATAATATCAATACATACAAGTTAATTCGTATTTATTAATTAGAAAAGTTGAAATACTATTAAGAGTTTAAAGAACAACAAAGTATGAAATTTATTTTGAATATCATATGCCAAACTTTGCATTAATTTATTTTTTTTATACGGGATGGATGAGTTAGTTCAAGTGATTTGTATCTATTAATATATTAATATGAACAAATTATTAATATTTATAAATCAACTGTTTTAAAAAAAACAAAAAAAATTGTTAGTAATTGACTATTTTAATTTTTAAGGTTTATATCATATTTGGATTGATTTATTTGAGTTTATTTATTATATGAATTTTGTTATATTATTTCGAGATTTTGTCAAAATAGTTTGCATGATTATTTTTTTACATGTTTTTTAAAATAATTTATAAAAATAATATAAGTTTATTTATTTAATTATAAAACAATTTGTGTAAATTATCCATAAACACTTATTTTATAAACTACTTCTCACTCTTTGAACTGTTGCTATTTTGTAGACATTAATTTATATTAATTAATACATAATTCCCATTCAAAAAAAAAATTAATACATAATTATTAGACAAAATAAATAGTCATAGTTACTAAAAACTCAGATATATTTATTAAAAATTCATAGACAAAATTGTAACAATTAGAATTCAATTTTTAATATTGAGTTCAACCTAATTATATCGGCTTTTAATCGTTGTAACTAAAATTTATAATTTCTGATTATATTATCAGTAAGCGAATAGGATTTATAATATATGCCGTTTGTATTAAAAAAAATTACTTTCAAAATTATAAAATGCATCCATAAATCAACAAATATCAATACAACAATTTTAAAAGTTTTTGAAACAATAAATATTTGATCACAATAAAAAAATTTACATCATAATAACTACACCTACAACTTTAATTTAAGTCCATTACATAAAGTCTTTTTTGCCATGTATATGATTATACACCTTTTTCCAGTACAAAACACCACGGTTGAGTTGGACTTATAGAAGAAGCATACGAAAAAGAAAAATGATGATTATACTCTGTCTACAAAACAGAAGAGCATTTATAACAATTGCTTCAAGTTGTTACTGAGTAAAACTAGACACACACAAACACACCCTATGTTTAATTCTCAATGTCATTCGCATTTATTAGACAGTGCCAACACTATGGACCTGTTCCTTCCTATCTGAACCCATTTCTTTATTCCATTGGGTATGAAATGAATTCAGTGACTATGACTTGACCAATTCTCTTACTACATCCCTTTTCTTGACTATTCCTTGTTTCTATCAATAATCACACTTAACCCTAGCTCCCTCTCATGAAGGCTTGGGTAGTGTTCTGTCAAAATTTTAGCTTAGAATTCTTGAATTATGCTAAATGTAAATAAGTATTAGGTTAAATATGTTTGTAATTTTCATAAATATTTTATATTTTATTTTTAGTTTTACAAAATATTTTTTTAAAGAATTGTGCTCATAAAATTTTCATCCTTCGGTAACTTAATGATATAAATATCTACGATTTTAGCGACTGTTTTAATAAAGAAGATCAAAAGTGTTGATGAATTTTTTTTTATAATAATTTAAAAAAAAATATTTTGAAAGACTAAAAGTAAAATATGAAATATTTAGAAAGAATTCAAACATATTTAATCCTAATTTTTATGTTATGCTAAATTTATACAAAATTTTGTTCCGTCTATAAATGGGTCTTTGCAAAATAAATGATGGAATTTATTTCTAAGCTCTATATTTCAACCGTCCTTCGCAAGTGGACGTTAGGATTGATAGCTTTCCAAAATCAAAATCGTCTTTGAAGGCGTACAAGACAAACTACCGCATAGTATTTCAAAATTTTCACTATTAAATTATACTTAAATAAAATTCCATAAAACCTTTTTATTGTAACAATTTGAGAATCTCTAATTATTTTTTATAATGAAATCATAACTAATTTACATAGCCTAAAAAAAACATAAAGACAACTTTGTTCACTCTAACTCATTACAAAATTTAAAAAGAAAAAGTCATACTTCCACACTTATTTATTTATTTTTTCTTGAAGTTTGGTTTTTGCATGCACGGTTTTCGATATTTATTCATAGTTTTAAATGAATTGAGAATAAAAGAATATAGTAGTAACATCGACATGAAATTATATGCCCGAGAATTTATTCACCTACTGCATTTCTTTCACCTCTCATCTTTATTACTTCCTTAATTATATGCTGTTTGTCCCCTCTTTCTTTTGCTCTTTTCTTACTTCCGTTACAACCACTTCGATTGAGAAATGAAAGAGGAAATGATATTAAATTAACTTATAATGTCCATGAGATGTGACAATTCGATGGTGATATTTATTTGCAGATCCATGCTAAATCTCAACTCTAATTTTTGTTGTGTACTTCTGGTGCATATTAAATAGTTATAGATTCATATTCATAAATCTCATATTATTATTATTATTATTATTATTATTATTATTATTATTATTATTATTATTATTATTATTATTATTATTATTATTATTATTATTATTATTATTATTATTATTATTATAAAAATGGTGAATTCAGACAATGCTGAGATGGTGTGTTTATACATTTATACAGTAATTTATTATATTTATAAAGCACAATTAGCACTAAAACAAAAAATGATAAATAATTTATTAAAATTTATTATTATTATTATTATTATTATTATTATTATTATTATTGTTGAAGGTTCTCTGACTGTTGGCATGCATTTTGCTAAAATATACTGAGGAAGATCATATTGGAAGAGATGTTATATGACTTAGCATTTAGACTTCAACATGTTGAAGAAGATGTCATGACATTCTGACTGCAGAAAGCTTATCTGGCAAGTGAATTAAGCGTTATTATTTGCTACAGGAATATTATAAATCAACTCAGAATATTTGAAGAAATCAATCAGCTGATATTTTTGCCAAGGTGGATTCAATCTAGAAGATTTCCACGGTGTCTTTGATTGGAGACATTATAGGAAAGATTGGATTGGAGTCCTAATTTCTTGGAGAACAAGTAGCAGTCTTTTGGAAGCCTCTCTGCTGCGATTTGAAGCCCAGCCCGGAAAAGAATTATCTCTACATATAGAAGGGCTATAACCTAGTTTAGGAGTGGAACCATTATTGTTTATTTTAGGGTTTAGGAATCCTTATTTTTATTCCACTGTGCACATTCACAAACCTTTAGGTGTTGAATGTTGTTTGATCTCCGAAGCTTTTAAGCAAGGAGAGTATTTGCATCCTTGTAAGCTTTGAAGCATCGAGGAGTAGTTTGTTTATTTTTTATTTGATTTTTATTTTGTCATGGAATTGTGACTAGAAGGGATTTGAGGAGGGCCTCATACCTGGGTGAGACTTAGGTAAAAATCATAGGAAGGGTAGTGATTAAGTGAGAAGGGTAAACTGGGATTGTTTAACTTCGAATTAATACTATAGGATATTGATTTCATCCTGGCTTGGTAGCCCCCAGGGTAGAAAGGATTGTTTCGAATTGGGAAAACATATCGTTGTACTATTTACCTTTTGCACAATTATTATTGCTGTGATTTTACTTATTCATAACTTAGATATCGTGTCGTGACATCTCATTCGACATCTCATATCTGATACCAGAATTTCAATTGGTATCAGAGCAGGCACTCTGCTCTGCATCTAAGTGAGATCTAGGGAGGTTACTTTCTAGTACGATGGACAAGGAAGTTGAATTTCTGAACAGATCTCCTGTTCTGGATGGTAGCAACTATGACTATTGTAAACCTCGCATGGTGGCTTTCCTAAAGTATATAGATATCAAGGTTTGGAAGGCAGTCCTGAAAGGGTGGAAACATCCTGTCATTGTGGGAGGAGACAAACAACCCACGAATGTGTTAAAGCCCGAGGTAGACTGGAACCAAGAAGACGATGAACTTGCACTTGCCAATTCTAAGGCTTTGAATGCCATTTTCAATGGAATTGACAAGAACATCTTTAGGCTGGTAAACACATGTGAAGTGGCCAAAGATGCATGGGAAATACTTAGGACAACACATAAAGGCACCTCTAAGGTAAAGATGTCAAGACTTCAGCTATTAACCACTCACACTACTAAAAAATTCGCTTTTAGTGACCGATTTAGTGACCGAAAAATTTTGGTCACTATAGTGACCGAATTAGCCACCAAAATTTTATATTCATGAGCAAATTTTAAGAGGTCACTAAATCGGTCACTAAAATAAATCAGTCACCGATTTAGAGACCAATATTTTGTGACCGAAATTTTGGTAACTATAGTGACTGAATTAGCCACCAAAATTTAATACTCATGAGCCAATTTTAAGTGGTCATTAAATCGGTCACGAAAAATATTTTTATATACAATTTAATTTTTATATATAAATTAGAGACTGAAATTTCTGTCACTAATATTTTTTGTTTTCTTTTTCTATTTTTAATCCTCTTTATTATTTTACTATTTCCTTTCCATTTTTTTAAAGATTTTAATTCTCTTTCAAATTTTAAGTTTTTACTAAAATTTTGAATCAGCACAACTAAAACTATATGTATATATGTTTAAATATAAAATATAACAATAGTTGTTAAGTAGTGTAGTGACAAGTTGTTAATAAAATACACGGAGGTCACAAGTTCAATTCCTAGGTATCACAATTTTTAATTTTATTTTATGAAAAAGAACACTAAAATCAATCACTGAATTCGGTCTCTAAATTTCGGTCACTAAATTCGTCGCAAAAGCTTAGCGACTAGCACTTTTTCAACCGAAAATTAATGGTCGCTAAATCGGTCTCTAAACGTTTTAGTGACCAATTTTTATGCTTTTTCGGTCTCTAATTCGGTCACTAAAAGCGAATTTTCTAGTAGTGTCAATTTGAAAATCTAAGGATGAAAGAAGAGGAAAGCATTCATGAATTTCACATGAATGTTTTGGAAATAGCTAATGCATCGAGTGCCTTGGGAGAAAAGATTCTTGGAGAAAAATTGGTAAGGAAGATGCTCAGGTCTCTTTCCAATCGGTTTGACATGAAGGTGACGGCTATTGAAGAAGCGCAAGACATTAACCAGATGAAGCTGGATGATTGTTTATGGTGATTTCCGGTAAACAACCGTTAGTCCTCCAAACTATGAATATACTTTGGTTACTCGCAGGATCGACTAGATTGATCCTAGAACATGTGTCGAAAAGTTATCTTTTATGATGATTCGATTCATACTTTCTGAGTTTCGGTTTTCTTTAACAAGATGATCCTAATCTATGAATGACTGTAAAGTAAAACTAGACAAAATGAAACAAAATAAATTGTAAAGAGTAAATTGAAATTGGTTAGACAATAAACGTAAATGACTTCGACGGAAATGTAAAAGAATTTAAACTACAAATGTAAAAGATTCGACGAGAAAATAAAGGAATGTTAAAATACTTCGTTCTTGTATAGGAAAGAAAAATATATATAAAAGATGATGGTGTTACACGTACATTACTCAGCGAAAACGCTTTCTCTAATACTTGATACTTGAGTGATTTGTGAGTGATTTGTACAAAATGAACACACTTGGATCCTACCACTAAGACCCTTATTTATACTAATTCGACCCTAACGGTCCTACTCTAACGAAATGCCACGTTGCTCGCTTGCATGCGCTTCGAATTCCTAGGGCTCCACATGTCCTCCTTGATTCAAATGAAACTTTTCGAATTTCAAATCTTCCCGCTCGAACCTTCTTCGACTCGTAACAACGTGTCTTTCATGAGAATATATCAAAAAACCCTAAGTTTCCTCGACTTTTATGTTTCGAAGGCCACTTAAGGTTTCGAAGGTCACCTATTCCAATTCAGCTTCGACTTAGGAACCTTCATGATATATAACAATATCAAAAATAGCCATTCAAAGCCATTCTTCCTCCGAGACTTATATCTTCGAAGAATATAAATAATATTCGAAATCTCCAGCTAATAATGATCTAGTAGGATCACTACAGACTTTCGAGTTAAGCATTAATGATAGAGCCGAAAAGAAGAACAAAAGCATAGCTTTCACGACCAGCTCTTAAAGTGACTTAGAAGAATGGGATCTGGAGTCGGTTGAAGGTATATCCAATGCAATAGCTTTGCTTGGAGACAATTCAAGCAAGTCATGAAGCAGAAGGGAAACAACTCAAGATCAAATGTACATAACAACTTGCTTGACACTCAAAATCCTCTTGATGCTGGAAAGAGGAAGTCTGGAGAAAAGGACACTCAAATGAAAGGAGTACGGTGTCATGAATGTGGAGGATTCGGTCATATCAGATCTGAATGTCCTACATATATCAAAAGACGAAAGAAAAGTCTATCTGTAACATGGTTTGAAGAGGAGTATGAAAGTAAAACTTAAGAAGAATCTGCTAAGCTTGTGAAGGCTTTGACAAGAATGTGTCCTCTCGACAAAGACTCCTGTAGTGAAGAACAACTTCTTCATAGATTCGCAACAACTTACGAAAAGCTATGCCTCAGAGATACTGAAGCACATCAGCTAAAGGCAGAAAACATGAATTGACTGAGAGAGGTTGCTGAGCTAGAAGAAAGTATAAGCCTTCTAAAATCTGAGCTCAGCCAAGTTCACAAAGGTGCCAAAATGCTAAACAGTTGGCATGAAAATCTAAAGGAAACTCCTCAAAGAAAAGGAGCAGACGATAACAATCATACTCTTGATCTAAAGGAAAAGGGAGACGCGAGTTCAGACCTTAGAAACCAGAAAACTGTGGTACAAATGTCTAATAAAATGTCTCAACATGTGGATAGGAGGGGCATTAGTTACACCTCAAGACAGTCTCAACATCGGAGATGTAGTCACTGTGGACGATTCGGACATACAAGACCGTCCTATTTTAGATTGTACAATCCTCCAAAATCTTCATATCCATTTAAATATAGGAAGACCGGTGTCTACAACAAGAAGATGACACAGTGGACATCTAGGAGTATGTATGCTAGTCTTATTGCCCATACATCTCTCAAAGTCTCTACCAAAGATGATTCGTATTTCGAGAGCGGGTGTTCAAGACATATGACTCGTGTCAAGAACTTACTGGTGGATGTAAAACCTCACTCATCTAGCTATGTCACGTTAGGTGATAGAGCCATAGGCAAAATCAAAGGGATAGGAAATCTGGAATGTGTAGGAGTTCCCAATCTGAACAATGTACTGCTTGTAAAAGGGTTGACAGCTAATCTAATCAGCATAAGTCAACTATGTGATCAAGGATACAAAGTAAACTTCACCAAGTCTGAGTGCCTTGTCACTGACAAAACAAGGGAGGTTATCATGAAAGGAGTCAGGTCTAAGGATAACTTTTACCTATGGACTCCTCAAGATTTAAGTCACTCCTCTACGAGTAATCTAGACAAAGAAGATGATGTTAAGATATGGCGTCAAAAATTGGGACACCTACACCTGAAGGGCATGCAAAGAATCATTTTAACAGAAGCTGGGAAAGGAATCCTCAAGCTGAAAATAGAAGAAGGCAGAATATGTGGTGAATGCCAGGTTGGAAAATAGACCAGGATGTCTCACCAGAAAGTTTAACATCTTACCACATCAAGAGTTCTTAAACTGCTTCACATGGATTTGATGGGCCCGATGCAGGTTGAAAGTCTTGGAGGAAAGAAATATGCTTATGTAATTATTGATGACTACTCAAGATACACCTGGATCAGTTTCCTAAGATACAAGTCAGAAGTCTTCGATGCATTCAAGGATCTGTGTCAAAGACTTTAGAGAGAAAAAGGGAGCAATATCATTAGAATCAAAAGTGATCATGGGAGAGAATTTGAGAACAACAAATTTTCATATTTATGCTCTTCTGAAGGAATCAGTCACAAATTCTTATCTCCTATTACTCCCCAAGAAAATGGGATTGTTGAATGCAAGAACAGGATGTTACAAGAATCAGCCAGAGCTATGATACATGCGAAGAAACTTCCTTATCATTTTTGGGCTGAAGCTACGAGTACTGCATGCTACATTCATAACAGAGTCACTCTTCGAAAAGGGATAACCAATACATTATATGAGATATGGAAAGGGAGAAAGTCCACTGTCAAATTCTTTCATGTATTTGGTAGTAAGTGTTACATTCTGTCTGATATTGAACAAAGAAGAAAATTGGATCCCAAAAGTGATGAAGGTATATTTATGGGCTACTCCTTGAACAACAGAGCCTACAGGGTCTATAACTCTAAGAATAAAGTGGTGATGGAATCCATAAATGTAGTAATTGATGATAAAGGGTGGATTGAAATGGATGATGTCCTAGATGATGTTGGAACATCCACAATTGAAAAAACTACACAATCTTCTGATCAAAGTACTGAGCATCTTCAGTAAGGAAGAACTGTTGATTCAATTCAACCAAACATAAATTTAGAACCTACTCCTGCTCAAGATGAACCTGAGTCAGATCAAACTAACAAGGGTCCTTCCATCAGACTGCAAAAAGATATTCCTATAGACCTCATCATAGGAAATCTAAATCAAGGAGTTACAACTATATCTAGAGGAATCATTTCAAATTCTTGCTTCGTATCTAAGATTGAGCCCAAGAATGTTAAAGAAGCCTTGACAGATGAGTTCTGGATCAATGCAATGTAGGAAGAGCTAGAACAATTCAAAAGAAATGAAGTTTTGGATCTGGTTCCCCGTCCTGAAGGAACAAATGTCATCGGAACTAAATGGGTGTATAAGAATAAATTTGATGAGACAGGTCTAGTAATCGGGAATAAGGAAAGACTAGTTTCTCAAGGGTACACACAAATTGAAGGTGTTGACTTTGATGAAACGTTTGCTCATGTGGCTGGACTTGAATCAATTAGATTGCTGTTAGGATTAGCATGCATTCTCAAGTTCAAACTATTCCAAATGGACGTAAAGAGTGCATTCCTGAATGACTATCTACATAAAGAAGTCTACGTAGAAAAACCAAAAGGATTTGTAGATCCAAGCTTTCTTAATCATATGTATATATTGAAGAAAGCACTATACGGATTGAAACATGCTCCTAGAGCATGGTATGAAAGACTAACAAAATTTCTTAGTGAAAATGGCTACAGGAAAGGTGGGTTAATAAAAATCTCTTTGTTAAGGAAATTGAAGGAGATATCATGATTGCTCAGATCTATGTGGATTACATTGTGTTTGGTGGGATGTCAAACAGGATGGTTCAACTATTCATACAACAGATGCAATTAGAATTTGAGTTGAGTCTCGTTGGCGAACGAACCTATTTTCTTGGTCTTCAAATAAAACAGATGGAAGACTCAATTTTCCTTTCTCAGAGCAAATATGCCAGGAATATTGTGAAGAAATTCAGAATGGAGAATGCAAGTCACAAGAGAACACCAGCTCCTACTCATCTAAAACCGTCAAATGACGAGAAAGGGGTTAGTGTGGATAAAAGTCTGTACAGAAGCATGATAGGTAGCCTTTTGTATCCTACAGCCAGTAGATCTGACATAGCCTTTGCTGTGGGAATGTGCGTAAGATATCAGGCTGAACCCAAAGTTAGCCATATTAATCGGGTGAAGAGGATTCTAAAGCATGTAAATGGAACAACTGACCACGGTATGCTATACAATCATGGATCTGGATTTGCGCTAATTGGATACTGTGATGCTGACTGGGCAGGAAGTGATAATGATAGGAAGATCACCTCAAGGGGATGTTTCTTTTTAGGACACAATTTAATATCCTGGTTTAGCAAGAAACAAAAATGTGTCTCTGTCTACTGCTGAAGCAGAATACATTGCTTCAGGAAGCAGTTGCTAACAGCTGGTCTGGATGAAACAAATGCTGACTGAATATAATGTCAATAAGGATGTTAGGACATTATTCTGCGACAACTTGAGTGCTATTAACATATCCAAAAATCCTATTCAATACAGCAGGACCAAGCACATTAATATTAGACATCACTTCATAAGAGAGCTGGTTGAGGACAAGATTGTAACTCTAGAGCATGTAGCAACTGAGAAACAACTTGCTAACATATTTACTAAAGCCCTGGATGCAAATAAATTTGAGAATTCGCGAGAAAAGCTTGGGCTATGCATTCATGAAGAAGGATAGAAAGCTCTTTTGAGCCACTAGTGGAAGAGCTGGAGACAATAGAGCTTATCCTTTGGCTATTGATGCATGACTGTTGGTCATTATTTTTTTTGCTTTGCTATTTTGATTTCTTTTTTGTAAGGGTGAAATGCCTAGGATATTTTATTTAGCTTTCTGAAAAAAATGATACTAGACAGGTACCTTGCTTGGTTATACTACCTTTGTCACTTTGTGGCTAAAAAGGGGGAGTAGAAGTTAAGTATTTTCAGGAGGTGCTTGTACTGAGGGAGATAATCTACTGCAGCTGCTCTGATGGATAGCAATCTTTAAGGGGGAACATGGTCTCCTATATTTTTTCCGCTGCTGCTTTTCCTCTTGACAGGCTTTATTTGGTTGTTTTAGCCAAAATGTGTCAAAGGGGGAGATTGAAGGCTCTCTGATTGTTGGCATGTATTTCGCTAAAACATACCGAGGAAGATCATGTTGGAAGAGATGTTATATGACTTAGCATTCAGACTTCAACATGTTGAAGAAGATGTCATGACATCCTGGCTACAGAAAGCTGATCTGGCAAGTGGATCGGGCATTAATATTTGCTACAAGAATATTTAAATCAGCTTAGAATATTTGAAGAAATCAATCAGCTTATATTTTTGCCAAGGTGGATTCAATCAAGAAGATTTCCACGGTGTCTTTGATTGGAGACATTATAGGAAAGATTGGATTGAAGTCCTAATTTCTTGGAGAACAAGTAGCAGTGTTATGGTAGCCTCTCTACTGCGATTTGAAGCCCAGCCCAGAAAAAGAATTATCTCTATATATATAAGGGTGGTAACCTAGTATAGTAGGAGTGGAACCGATATTGTTTATTTTAGGGTTTAGGATTCCTTATTTTTGTTCCAATGTGCACATTCACAAACCTTTAGGTGTTGAATGTTGTTTGATCTCCGAAGCTTTTAAGCAAGGAGAGTATTTACATCCTCGTAAGCTTTGAAGCATCGAGGAGTAGTTTGTTTTTTATTTGATTTTTATTTTGTCACGGGATTGTGACTAGAAGGGATTTAGGGAGGGCCTCATACCTAGGTGAGACTTAGGTAGAAATCATAGGAAGGGTAGTGGTTAAGTGAGAGGGGTAAACTGGGATTGTTTAACTTCGAATTGATACTATCGAATATTGATTTCATCATGGCTTGGTAGCCCCCAGAGTAGGAAGGATTGTTCCGAACTGGGTAAACATATCGTTGTGTTATTTACTTTCTCAGATATCATGTCGTGACATCTCATTCGACATCTCATATCTGATACCAGAATTTCAATTATTATTATCTTACACTTTCCTACAAACTGGACTAAAGGAAACATGTTTAAATTTGGATAAAAATTAAGGAAAATTGGAACCATTTTTTAAATAAATTTCTTCTCATTAGCTTTCCAACGCTTCAAACGGGACTCGAATCGGATACCCAGAACTCCAGTTATGAATTTTTGAAGTTTCACAACAAATTCAGCAATTTCCTGCGTTTTGCTTACGAAAATTTCACTCCAAAACCTGTTTTTCTTCAACTTAAACATATTCCAAAAAAACTCTTAACATATCTCCTCACTCCCAAACTTTTTATAACTCGAGAGACACATTCTTTCGTCGAAATTCAATTTTCGAAACACCAAGACAACAATCCTCTTTGCAAACTTACAACTGAACCACATCCGAGAAGCAAAGCTTCTCCCCCACTTCGCTCAAACTAATTCCTGCAACAACCAGAAAGCAACAAGTACTGACAGTGTTTCACACACTTGTCGCGTACAAAGGAATAAACAACATTAGACAACTTGGCCGGACGGACCGACCTGCTCTGATACCACTAATGTAACACCCCAAATCTACCCGATAAATTATACGGAAAATCAGAGTATAAATTCCAAACAAGTTCATTTGAGGTATCACATATTCGTCATCTCAAAAACATTTACGGCTTACTTGCCTTCATATAGATACATAGCACAGAAATTTAAAACGATAATCAAACCATTACTAAAAATCACTTTGTTTAAATTCAATAATTAACTCGCAGCGGAATCAACAAACTTCATAAATATTCAATTCAAGTCGTAGCATCATTGCACGGTAACTTTAATTTACAATTTAAACCAAAACCATATAAAAATTCAGCAAAATAAATAATAATTAAAACAATCGTTTTATCCCCCCGAGTGCTACGTATCAGAGCAATACACCAACTCGACTAACAGCAACTAAAGACTTCATAAAATCACTTCAAAACTTCCACCGCTATCTTGAGTACCTGTCCGTTTCCCACGGTAAGGGAAACATCATTCAGAAAGGGTGAGATATCTACCAATATAAACAAACGCATGATAAACAATATATTAGAATTTAATCATACGAAATTATCACGTTACAGCTTTCAGACTACATTTATAATAACAATTAACCTGAACAGTTATATTAACAAAAATCAATAACAACAACATATTAATAGTTATAACAACTATTGCTCATCTTCCAGACAATACCTGTCACAACACGTCATTAGTATAACAATTTTATAATTACAACTCTATATTATCACAATTTAACAACAACTCAAGTCACATCACATCACAATTAAATCACACTCATGCCACATACAATGAGACTCTACAACTGCACATGCATGTGGTACCCAGGGCTTCAGCCTCCATCGCCAATTGCCAGTTAAACAGAGGCATCAAGGCATAAGCCTTCGTCACTAATTTGCCAATCTAGGCCGTCGCCAAAAATGCATATGTATATGAATGCAACAAACACACACAACAAACAACATCATCGTCACAAGGCATAAACCTATATCGTCGCTATACTAATAAATAGAGGTATACATCGTCACTGAAACATCCTTCAACTTCGCATAAAACAACAACAATTATCACCACAACAACAACTAATTTCATCGAATCAACATGACAGAATCACAACAAATAATCAGGAATAATTTCCTACAAATTTAACCCCCACATATCATTCATCATGAGTCCGGTTATAGAGTTAGAACCCCACCCCTTACCTTGTATTCGGAGTCCGTTCTACAATTCTACCGATCGAAGCCATTTAGCCTTAGCTCCCAACCATTGCCTCTTTTAATCAGAATCAAAAGCTGAAAATTTCCCAAATATGCAGCTACAGTGCGATGATCATATCTCACAACTCAGACCTTATTTTAAAGATCCCAACGGTCAAAAGTTAGCTATAGGTGTTGCGAACCTACCCACAAAATTTGGTGGCGATCCAACGGTTAACGAATCGGGGATCTTTGATTTAGTGAGACTGCTGCAAGAAAAACGGGAATGAATTTCTCTCTTATTTTCTCTCTTCTCTACAACTTCCCATGTCCAATTCCCCAAGACTTTTTCTCTTCTAATTAACCTAATCCTTATCTTAACTTAATTTCATTAAATATATTGGGCCTAACATTCACACCCCACGTTTTACTACCACCATCACTTAATTAAGTCCATATAGTAAGTCTAGTATTTCTTCAATACTATTTCTACAACTTAATCAATTAATTAATCGACTAATTAATCATAAAAACCCATGTCAACAATTCTCAACACTCCACAAATTCAATAATTAAATTCGAAATAATTTGAAAGTATTTAATTAAATAACTAATTAAATACCGGGTGTTACAACTCTCCCCCACTTAGAATATTTTCGTCCTCGAAAATTTATCCGATACAACCATCATCAACTTCACTTCCACGTCCAACCATCCAACATAACAACCCATTAACACATCTCAAATCAATTACATATATGTCGACAATTCCGGTACTTCTTCAACATAACCGTTACTAACTTGTAAACTATTCCAACGCTATTCGAAAGTGCGAACATCGACGCCATGCGGCGACGCTCTTTACGGTATCTCCAAAACTTCTCAAATGGGACACTTAATTCTTAAAATTTCTTCTAAACAAACCCTTTAATTACTCCTTCAATTCACTCAACTCTGACACTAACGTCCAGCGCAACACCAACGCACAAGTCTGGTCCCAAGGACAAGCGTAACCGCAAACTTCATCTCTTTCCAACATCATCTTGTTACAAATAATTCTATTAAAGCTGATGGAACCATTTTTTAAATAAATTTCTTCTCATTAGCTTTCCAACGCTTCAAACGGGATTCGAATCGGATACCCAGAACTCCAGTTATGAATTTTTGAAGTTTCACAACAAATTCAGCAATTTCCTGCGTTTTGCTTACGAAAATTTCACTCCAAAACCTGTTTTTCTTCAACTTAAACATATTCCAAAAAAACTCTTAACATATCTCCTCACTCCCAAACTTTTTATAACTCGAGAGACACATTCTTTCGTCGAAATTCAATTTTCGAAACACCAAGACAACAATCCTCTTTGCAAACTTACAACTGAACCACATCCGAGAAGCAAAGCTTCTCCCCCACTTCGCTCAAACTAATTCCTGCAACAACCAGAAAGCAACAAGTACTGACAGTGTTTCACACACTTGTCGCGTACAAAGGAATAAACAACATTAGACAACTTGGCCGGACGGACCGACCTGCTCTGATACCACTAATGTAACACCCCAAATCTACCCGATAAATTATACGGAAAATCAAAGTATAAATTCCAAACAAGTTCATTTGAGGTATCACATATTCGTCATCTCAAAAACATTTACGGCTTACTTGCCTTCATATAGATACATAGCACAGAAATTTAAAACGATAATCAAACCATTACTAAAAATCACTTTGTTTAAATTCAATAATTAACTCGCAGCGGAATCAACAAACTTCATAAATATTCAATTCAAGTCGTAGCATCATTGCACGGTAACTTTAATTTACAATTTAAACCAAAACCATATAAAAATTCAGCAAAATAAATAATAATTAAAACAATCGTTTTATCCCCCCGAGTGCTACGTATCAGAGCAATACACCAACTCGACTAACAGCAACTAAAGACTTCATAAAATCACTTCAAAACTTCCACCGCTATCTTGAGTACCTGTCCGTTTCCCACGGTAAGGGAAACATCATTCAGAAAGGGTGAGATATCTACCAATATAAACAAACGCATGATAAACAATATATTAGAATTTAATCATACGAAATTATCACGTTACAGCTTTCAGACTACATTTATAATAACAATTAACCTGAACAGTTATATTAACAAAAATCAATAACAACAACATATTAATAGTTATAACAACTATTGCTCATCTTCCAGACAATACCTGTCACAACACGTCATTAGTATAACAATTTTATAATTACAACTCTATATTATCACAATTTAACAACAACTCAAGTCACATCACATCACAATTAAATCACACTCATGCCACATACAATGAGACTCTACAACTGCACATGCATGTGGTACCCAGGGCTTCAGCCCCCATCGCCAATTGCCAGTTAAACAGAGGCATCAAGGCATAAGCCTTCGTCACTAATTTGCCAATCTAGGCCGTCGCCAAAAATGCATATGTATATGAATGCAACAAACACACACAACAAACAACATCATCGTCACAAGGCATAAACCTATATCGTCGCTATACTAATAAATAGAGGTATACATCGTCACTGAAACATCCTTCAACTTCGCATAAAACAACAACAATTATCACCACAACAACAACTAATTTCATCGAATCAACATGACAGAATCACAACAAATAATCAGGAATAATTTCCTACAAATTTAACCCCCACATATCATTCATCATGAGTCCGGTTATAGAGTTAGAACCCCACCCCTTACCTTGTATTCGGAGTCCGTTCTACAATTCTACCGATCGAAGCCATTTAGCCTTAGCTCCCAACCATTGCCTCTTTTAATCAGAATCAAAAGCTGAAAATTTCCCAAATATGCAGCTACAGTGCGATGATCATATCTCACAACTCAGACCTTATTTTAAAGATCCCAACGGTCAAAAGTTAGCTATAGGTGTTGCGAACCTACCCACAAAATTTGGTGGCGATCCAACGGTTAACGAATCGGGGATCTTCGATTTAGTGAGACTGCTACAAGAAAAACGGGAATGAATTTCTCTCTTATTTTCTCTCTTCTCTACAACTTCCCATGTCCAATTCCCCAAGACTTTTTCTCTTCTAATTAACCTAATCCTTATCTTAACTTAATTTCATTAAATATATTGGGCCTAACATTCACACCCCACGTTTTACTACCACCATCACTTAATTAAGTCCATATAGTAAGTCTAGTATTTCTTCAATACTATTTCTACAACTTAATCAATTAATTAATCGACTAATTAATCATAAAAACCCATGTCAACAATTCTCAACACTCCACAAATTCAATAATTAAATTCGAAATAATTTGAAAGTATTTAATTAAATAACTAATTAAATACCGGGTGTTACATAAGACATCATCAATCCGAATAGAAGATGCAATGCGAAAGAGTTTGTCTTCAATGATGTGGCAATCGATTTAAATATGTATTTAGCGCTCAAGAAATGTAAAGATCCTTAAAGTGGTAGTACAACCATTACATTTCACATGTGAAAATGGCAAGTGCGTGTGTTGGCTGAGATTTTGAGTGCTTTTGAGTTGGAAGCAAAATCCAGCCAAGGGAGTATGAAAACAGAGTCGGCCATAAGTAGAGATGAGAAAGTCGATGGGGCATTGAAAAGTCTACTGGACCTGAAGATTGAAGAAGTCGACTAGGCCTGAATATTTGATAAATCATATGCGAGAAGAAGGCCCAGTCAAAGTCATGTTCGTACGAAGTAAAATCACACGTGGGTATCCAAAATGGAGAACGTGGGTACAATAGAGGGAGAATTTTGAAATTCTGGGAGTACATGTGGTGTGCAAAGAGACAAGGGCACCAAAAAGAAGTTACACTTTTGTATTATAAATAAAACTTTGTAAATAGTTGTAGGGGGCTCAAACTTACACAAACTTGTACGCTAGCACTCAAAGTAACTAAGCTACGAGCAAAATGAGTCAAGTAAGGGCAGCATATGTTTGAATAAATTGTCAAAATAGTAAAAATATTCAAGTTGAATAGCTATTTGCTTCAAGTTTAGCTTTGTACTTGTCATTAGGAAAATTATCAAGATATTTTATTTTGTATATCCATTTACATCCTATAGGAGTTTTATCAGGGATGAGGTCAATAAGGATCCAAGTGTTAGTATGCTCAAAAGTATAAATTTTAATTTAGATGGCTTGGAGCCATCAATCATGTTTACACGATTGAGGGAAGGTAGTAGGTTCAAGGGTGGAGGAAAGGGAAAGGCATAAGTTTTCGTAAGTGGTGTTGCAATTGTCAAAGGAATAAGATTTTTTGGTTCAATATTTAGAAGACTGCAATGGTAATTTTTGGGATATGGAGGTTTTTTGGTTTGTCTTATGGATCTTCTAATGGTGGGTGTGGAAGAAAGGGTGACAAAACACAATGCATCATTTTGGTGAGGATTAAGAGTGGGAAGAGCGGGTCAGATTGAGGAGGTTGAACAAAAGTGGCTTGTGGTAAATGAGATAAGGTAGGGACATGGAAATAAGGATGGAAATTGGACCCATCCCTAGTAGATACCCGCAAAAATTACCTATAGCGGATGGAGTAGAAATCCGCAAAATGGGCGCGGACATGGACATGGACAATTACCCATTAAAATTAGCGGGTAGGAGTAACTTAATACCCACCCCATCCCATACCTGCATAATGTGTGTGTGTGTGTATATACACACACACACACACACACACACACATATATATATATATATATATATATATATATATATATATATATTAAGATGCTCCTACCCATGTTCATACCTGCTAATTTTAATAGGTAATTGTCCAATCTTAAAAAGTGCATAACTCTCTCAATTTTCATCATTTGTTGGCGGTTCTTTTTGCCAAATTTTCATCTTGAATAGAAGAAAATTTCATCTTCAAAGGTCCAAGCCAAATTCCTGCTCTAAGGCATTCAAAAAATGCAAGCCCCTTTGTGCATAAAACTTGGGCATGACCTGTTTGACACAAGGCATAGCGTAGAATTTCAAGTTTTTTCCTCAAAACCTTATGATCATAACTTTCTCCTCAAGCATCCATTTGCTTCCATTCTTTTTGCATTGTGTTCTTCATGACAAGGAGAGTATTTGGCTCAAAGAAAATCAAGAAACACATAAGCCAATTTCAAATGCTTTGGTTCAAACAAGGTACCTTGAATTTTGGTACACAATCAGTTTTGCATTACCACTCTAATTCAAACTATCGTCCAAATTAATGTGTGTTTTGGAACACGATTAGTAAGCTTCCAGAAGATGTTTAGTGGATTTAAAAGCAAGTTTTGATTGAGTTTTGAGGGAATTACAAGCCACACTTCTCATTCTTCGACCTTCACACAAATTCACTCAATTTCTTATCATTTCACACGCTTTTTGATTTCATGAGCTCGGCTATAAATAGAGGATCATATTCTATTCATTTCCGAAGCTTTTGAGAGCCAAAATACCCCTGCTAAGATCCCATTCAAAATTTTAAGATTGTAATTCTTTTTTTCATTTCCAGACCTCAAATACTCAAATCCTTCACTCAGTTAGCTTCCTTGATCTTCATTGAAGCTAACCAGACCATTACCAACTCAAATCGTGCCTCGATTGAAGCTCTTCATTTCAGTTTTCAGAATCTTCTTGGTGAACTTCATTTAGGTATAGCTTCTTGGTGAACTTCATACAGGTATAGTTTCATACTCATTGCACAATTGATTTTAAGGTTTGGTTTAGTTTGATATATCTATTTTTAAGAATTTCAGTTTTAAACTCTTCTGGTTTTTTTTCAAATCTAGTAAGCTATGTTTTGAATAAATGTTTCATGAGGATATGGTTGAGATCGTCTAGATGAGACGAACACAATGATACCACAATGAGCGTATAATTTTACGTTTTGGTTGATCTAAGTTTATCTGCAGATTCCTTTAAATCTTTAAGGCTCGAGGTTGAAGATGATGAGTTGTCATCATCTGGCCAATGATAGAGTGTCAATTGTTATGTTTTTGTTGGTTAAATGCTTTTGCGCTTTATGTGATTCTTAAGTGAGGGTTCATGATGTTCAGCGCTATCCAGGTCCATTGGATCAACCACATCATTTAATGAATCCAGATTCAATGCGTCATGTTTTTTCTGATTTTATTTTATTTTCTTTTATTCCATTTAACTTCAGAAATTCATATCTCCTTCATTTTAATTTCAAAAATTATGAAAAAATACCAAAAATGCTTTGAATTATTTCTAATTTTATGATGTTGTTTGTATCCCAATCACTTGTATAAGTACCTCATAGATATGTGTGTAATGGAAAATGAATGAACTCAATAATTCTAACCCTCAATTATCTCTCTCGCTCTCTCTCTAACTCCCTCCTCTCTCACTCTCTCTTTCTCCACACACTCAAAACTTCTATTATTTACCAATCTTGTGATTGAATGTTCAAACATTTGACATCAAGAGTTTGGCTCTGATCCACAAACACCTAGTGTGTAACATGAATTTTGTCTTCAATGATAGAGTACCTACAAACCAATCAATCTTTGAAGCGAAGAACTATGACAAATAGTGCAAATAAATGAAAGTGTTCTTGAAGTGATCAAGAATAGGGTGAATCCCCTTGTCGAAGGTGCAACAAATGCACAACGAGCAACGCATAAGGAAGAGAATAATAAATACTATAAATTGCTGTTCTTGATCCATCAATATGTGGATAGTGACAACTTTGAACAGGTTGGTGATTGTGAGTCGTTGAAGCAACCGTGGAAAATTCAGTTGGAATTGATTCAAATGGATGAAAATGTGACAATCATCGATTACATGCATGACACAAATTACCCGATTAGTGAACCAAGTCATGGCGTGTGGAGAAACTATTACAGAGCAGAATATTGTGTCGAAGATCTTACGTTCTTTGACGGTAAAATTTGACAACATTGTGGTGGTGATAGAGGAATCAAAGAATCTTGTGACCTTGAGAAAAGAGGAGCTTCAAAGCTCTCTTAAGGCTCATGAGCAAAGGATGGATGAGAGAAATAACCACAAGGAAAAGGTGGAGATCGCTTTGCAATCTATGTTTAATGAGAAGAATTGGACTTGTCAAAAGGGTGGTCAAGGAAACATTAAAGGAGGAAGAGGAACGATTGACATGAACAAGGCACAATGTTACAATTGTCAAAAGTTTGATCATTTTGTAAGAGACTGCAACGCGAACAAGAGGAAATCTCAAGGAGATGAAGCCAAGGTTGCAAGACAAGAGGTTGCTGAAGAGAATAAACTATCGGTCATGATCACGGAATGTGAATACAGCATCACCAGTTCCGAGAACGCGACAGAAACATATGCAGAAGAAAACGCTATGGTGATTGTGAGAGAAGGAGTATAATCCAACAAAGAATGGTACTTGAATTCTGGTTGTTCTATACATATGACGGGTAGGAATGATTGGTTTTTCAAAATCAATGAAGCCACAAAGAATAAAGTGAAACTCGTCGATGATACCATTTTAGCAGCTAAAGGGATCGGTGATGTTTTATCATGAAAATGGACGGTGGACATTCCTTGATCGAAGATGTATCATGCATTCCATAAATAAAAATTGAACCTTCTAAGTATTGGTCAATTGCTTGAGAAGGGTTACAAGATTCACATAGAAGATAAGACGTTGCACGTTATGGATGAAAACGGGGGTTTGCTCCTTAAAGCTCCTATGGATGTCGGGTTGCTATTGGAAAATGTGTTATTGCCAATACTTAGCATCGGGGAAATATCAAGAATGATCTGATCAAAGGAGAACAGTCTCAAGACGCTCTTAACTCGGGGGAAAATCACCGAAAGATTCTTCCAATCTGGGGAAAATCCTAATGATCATAGAAAGATCATCTGAGGATCCTATTGACATGAGGAAAATCATTCCAAGAATTGGTCTATCTGGTTTTTTTTTTGTGACAGAGGCAACACAAATATCATTGGATATTCAGATGTTGATTGGGAAAGAGATGCAAGTGATAAACGTTCTACATCGGATTATTGTGTTTTTATTGGTGGAAATTTGATCTCATGGAAGAGCAACAAGCAAACAGTTGTTGCTCGATCAAGTACAGAAGCTGAGTATTGAGTCATGGCCCATGCCACATATGAGCTCTTATGGTTAAATCATTTACTTCAGGAACTACATTGTTGTGAAGTCGGCCCTATGGAACTTGTACGTGATAACCAGTCAGCTTTATACCTCTTCTCCAATCCAGTGTTTCATGAGAGGATGGAGCCTATAGAAGTTGATTATCACTTTCTCAGTGAAAAAATTACCACCAGAACCATCAAAACCTCTTTTGTTAATTCTAAGAATTAATTTGCTGGACTCTTTAAAAAATGGATGCATATGATTGATAAGTGCAAATTGTATCTCTTTTTGTGTATAAGTTTTGTGGCACTTATCTATTCTTTTTGACAATATCGTTTGAATAAACGTCGATTTGTTTGTAAATATGTTTACTTTACGGATAATTGTATTTTTGTGTAATTGTGTACTATTTGATAGTTTTAATGTCTTTTTGTAGGTATTATTGCATATTTGGAGTCTCGAGTAATAAAGTGTCGAAGACACGGCTCCGGATGCGCGTTTTGAAGAAATAAAGAGCCAAAGTTCTGTCAAACTCGCTAAGCGCAAATTCTAGCGCTCTATGGCCTGGTTTTTGTTCCTCTGGCAGTAACTAAAGCTTCGCAAGCTCGCTTAGCCAGATATATCTCGCTTAGCCAGATATAGCTCGCTTAGCCATATATAGCTCGCTTAGCCAGATCATTTTTTGTCGTTTAGAATAAAATATTTGGGAAGAGTGTACGGATTAGTGAAAGCGCGCTTAGCGAGATCTGTATGACTTAGCGAGGTCTGCGAGTTCAGAATTTTATATATGTTGTAAAATCATATTTTCTTAGGTTTTATCATCTCTTCTTTGACAAAGTTAAGCTCTGATCCATTTTTGATAGTTTAGAGGCTTAGCCAACACCGTTGGGTGATGCATCATGTGGATTGACTATGGATTCGTCTCGATTGTCTTGACACGGTGAGAGTTTTTGGTTCATCTCCTTTCTTCGCTATGTTTCATTCCAATGGTGGATTTTGTATGTATAGTTCTACTCTTACTGTATGTACATTTGTTGATCTTGGGATCATTTATATATTTGATTTACAAATAATCATTGGTGTTGTTCTTGATCTTTTTGCTTAAATGCTTCGGGTTTGTGTTTCAGACATGGACATCATAGATCTTGATTAGGAATGATATATGCTAGTTTCTAGATTTTAGACTTGGATCTAAGGCTAATAATCGTAGTGGGTATCGAGTTTAATGCCTCCGTGTTATTTGTGTCAGTTGGGAAATCGCTGATGTGAATAGAACGGTTGAGCTTTCGTCGGTGTTTTAAACATGGACACTAATGTGGCATCTCGAATGATGCCTGGTGATTTTGATGCGTGTTATGAGTGTGTTGCGATAAGATCTTCATGTTTAAGTATTTGACGGGTAAAACGAAATACCATTTCATAACTATTTCTCTTAGACTATTGAAATTGTTTATTTGCTTTTATTTACTTTTTTCGCATTTTCTTTCCGCACCCATTCATGAAACTTTCCGCACCCATTTTCTTTCCATAACATATATCATCTGGTAATAAATAATACCTATTACTTTTTGCTTGCCGCTTTATCGCTTCAGCAAAATGGCGTCGTTGTCGGGGATTCGTTTTGAGATTAATCGCATTGCGATGGTTTTTCTTTTTAAGTTTCATAAATATGTTCATATCGTATATTTTATGCATATTCTTATACTTGTTTATTTTTGTATATTTATACATGTTTATGTTTTCATACTCGTACATGTTTGTGTGTTTGATTTTGTTGCTCTTTGCTTTTTCTATTTAGCAAGGTGAAGTTGGCTAAACAAATTGAACTCTAATAGTTCGTAAATTTTAAATCTGCACTTTTCAATTTGTTTAGCCAATGAAGGATTTTGTAAATATTGTGTTTTATGAATATTTTTATTTATACTATATGTGTATATATACTTTTTCTTTTGATTCGTTTGTTAAGTGTTTAGTCAGGGCGCTTTCTTTAGGTTGCGTTGAGGCGAAAGCACTGGCGTGTCGCGAGGAAGTTACTTGCCATTCACGAAACAATAAAAGGCGTCGAGCTAACGACGTAAAACAAGCTCTTGAGGAAGGAACCCCTACGTTTTTACTTTTTGTTTTGTTGTTTTATAGGCTAATAAGTGGCGAGGGAGGCTTGGATTGCTTCTGTTTCCTGCTGGAAGAATTTTTGTTGCAGTTAGCTCGCTAAGTGGTAGCAGAGCTCACTTAGCGCGGTTTCCTGCACCATAATTATTTCCTCTCTCTCCAAGCCATTTTTGCCCAATTTTTCTGTTCCTATTCTTTTATACTTATTCTTTTGTATATGTGTGATACTTTTGTTTATTATTTGTGTTCATCTTGTGGTTTACTTCGAGTTGAAGAAGCATCAAGAAATTTTGGAGATAAGTGTTTCAACATGCTTTTGTACGGTAATGATTGATTGAGAGTTTTGTGCGTTGTCAAGGTATGAGTTTATCGCTTTCTATACTATGAAATATCCAAGAAACTTAGGTATTTTACAAATTTTAGACCAGTCATTCTTTTGTATAGTTGTTCATTTGTGAATCACTTTAGTTCCCACCTTTTTTGTGAGGTAGATTTCCATTGTTTACATATGTTGGAGACCCCAATTCTTGTTTTAACTGGAATTTATTATGTTTAATCTTTTGTTTGTGTCGATTGTATAAATACATGAAAGTGATCAAGGCATTTTTGTTTCATTTTAAGCACAACGACCTTGGTCAAATAGTCTTTTCACCTTGTGAGTTTGTGATGATTAGTAACCCCTTTGAGCTTTTTGTCAACATCCATGTTATTTTTGAACTTAACGCTTGTCTATGAGTGTTTGGTTTTCCTTTTTGTATGGATGTTGATTTATTTTTTCTTGAACCCTCAACTTTGTGTTGTTGTATGAATTTTTACCTTGCCTTAGAAAGTAGGGAGTATTCATATTATATGATGTGGTTGAATTCAAGTTGGGGAGAGAATGGTTGTGCATTTATCGGTTTGAATGCTATGAGGTTAAGGCTGAGAAAAAAAAATAGAAAAAGAAAAGAAAGAAAAAAAATAGAAAAAGAAAATCCTTGAGAAAGGAAACAAAAAGAAGTATGGAATAATGTTGTGTTAATAAGTTTGTGATTGATTTAAGAAATTTTGGGTTGATGAAGAAGTTTGAATGAAATTTCATTGTTTGAAACTTTGTGGAAGTAATTACTCCCTTAGGTTTAGGCAAGTTTTTGTTTCGATTAGCTTTAGGACTTATCCCTTGTTTGTAGACCAAGCCACATTACAACCTCTAAGTCCTTGTGATTCTTGCCTTTGTATTTTCAATGAGAACTTTTGGATGAATGCATAATTTTATCTTTTGTTTACAAGATTGTGTGTGAGTGAAAGTACCTTATTTTGTGTGTTTTTCATCTACCGATGATTGTTTTTCTAGGTGTGATTCATGAGTGAACTTGTGTTATTTTAGAATGTTTGGCATAATTTTTGTATTTAGTCTTTGTTTTGTGATTATGTTATCGTTGTAGGATAGTGGTAAGTAAATTCTTTGACTTGTACGTTTCTCAATTTTGATCTGTGCAATTGTTTTTCGTTTTTCAAAACTTGTTGATTCATGATTCTTTGATTTTTGTTTTGTTTCTTCATTGTTCGAGTGACCATTGTTTGAGGACAAACAATGAAATGAGTTGGGGAGAGTTTGATAAGTGCAAATTGTATCTCTTTTTGTGTATAAGTTTTATTGCACTTATCTATTCTTTTTGACAATATCGTTTGAATAAACGTCGATTTGTTTGTAAATACGTTTACTTTACGGATAATTGTATTTTTGTGTAATTGTTACCGTTTGATAGTTTTAATTTCTTTTTGTAGGTTTTATTGCATATTTGGAGTCTCGAGTAATAAAGTGTCGAAGACACGGCTCCGGGCGTTTTGAAGAAATAAAGAGCCAAAGTTCTGTCAAACTCGCTAAGCGCAAATTCTAGCGCGCTATGGCCTGGTTTCTGTTCCTCTGGCAGTAACTAAATCTTCGCAAGCTCGCTTAGCCAGATATATCTCACTTAGCCAGATATAGCTCGCTTAGCTAGATATAACTCGCTTAGCCAGATCATTTTTGTCGTTTAGTGTAAAATATCTGTGAATAGTGTACGGATTAGTGAAAGCTCGATTAGCGAGATTTGTCTGGCTTAGCGAGGTCTGCGAGTTCAGAATTGTATATATGTTGTAAGATCAGATTTTCCTAGGTTTTATCATCTCTTTTTTGACAAATTGAGCTCTGATCCATTTTTGATAGTTTAGAGGCTTAGGCAACACCATTGGGTGCTACATCATGTGGATTGACTATGGATTTGTCTCGATTGTCTTAACACGATGAGAGTTTCCGGTTGATCTCCTTTCTTCCCTATGTTTAATTCCAATGGTGGATTTTGTATGTATAGTTATACTCTTATTGTATGTACATTTGTTGATCTTGGGATCGTTTATATATTTGATTTACAAATCATCATTGGTGTTGTTCTTGATCTTTTTGCTTAAATGCTTCGGGTTTGTGTTGTTTCAGACATGGACATCATAGATCTTAATTAGGAATGATATCTGTTGGTTTCTAGATTTCAGACATGGATCTAAGGCTAATAATCGTAGTGGGTATCAAGTTTAATGCCTCTGTGTTGTTTGTGTCGGTTGGGAAATCGTTGATGTGAATAGAACGATTGAGCTTTCATCGGTGTTTCAGACATGGACACGGATGTGGCATCTCGATTGATGCCTGGTGATTTTGATGCGTATTGTGAGTGTGTTGCGATAAGATCTTCAGGTTTAAGTATTCGACGGGTAGAACGAAATGCAATTCCATAATTATTTAATTCTCTTAGACTATTGAAATTCTTTATTTTCTTTTATTTACTTTTTCCGCATTTTCTCTCCGCACCCATCCATGAAACTTAGAACGCGAGATAGTCGAACGGCAGTTTGTCTCACCAATCTCTGTGGACTACGATAAGATATAACATATATCACCCGATAATACATAATATCTATTACTTTTTGCTTGCCGCTTTATCGCTTCAGTAATGATGTATATGCATCACCTTGAGAAGAAATGTTGAAACATGACATTGTTTTAGTATTAGTATTTATTGTTTTTATTTTTAGTATTATCTTTCCTCTAATTAGTAAATTACTAAATTGGTTAGTATTTTTTTTCTTAAATAATGGGATTAATTAAGAGACTTAGACCTATATATAGGTGTACTCTCTACATTATAGAATAAGAAATTCATATTAAACTTCTGAATTATCTACACATTCAATCTAAGAGTTCTTTCAAATTTTGGTCAGAAACATGATATATTATCTGATGTGGGACTCTTAACACACTCCCTCATGCATAGGATTAGATAATTGGAGCGTGAAAATAAATGGTGGGTTCTAATATCATGTAAAGAAATGTGGTTGAGCCTAATACATCCCTACAAAATCGACTCATGGGATAAGAATTACTCCCACTTATAAACACATGTTCAGGCCATATATTATCTGATGGGAGACTCTTAACAACTTCCAATCATCTTTACACGGAAGTAAAACCCATACATGGAGAACTTTATAATTGGACAAAATTGAATTGGTCAAAACAATCAATATCTGATTACATAACGCGTTTCATTTCATATACAATGCATTGCATCACAAAGAAATAAGACATAAACAAATTAAATAGCCGGCTAGACATCGCTCCACATGTCACTAATCCATCTTCCTACATAAAAAAAATCAGTTAACTTTCTTTTGTCTTATGCAACACCATGTATCATTCGAACACAGTATAGAATCTATAAAAGTAGAGTAAATACGGTGCTATGGAATTGGAGAACAAAATAAGTTATACATCATCAATATTTTTTAATATTTAGCTTTTTAACTATATATTTGTATATAAGCATAGAGAATTAGTGAGTGGAGTTATAGTGCAAACAACATGAAAGGACGAACTGACCACCGATTGGAATGTGATAGAGAAGAAGAACTATCGTTTTTCAGGGAATTGAAGAAACGTCAGAATGAATATTTCCCAAGTCTGTGTGCTTCTGAAGAATATGAATGTGACACTAACTATGGTGGGAATGGTATGTTTATATTGTTCTTTTCTTAGATTTGTTATTTTTTGTTGATTTTTTTTTTTTTATAATTATATTCCTCAGTTACATGTATTAATGGTTTTTCTGTGGGAGCGGACAATTTTCTAAGCAAAATTGCATCAAAACTTTGTTGTGAAAAGGGAGATTATGTTACCAATAATATTTGAGATTAGTTTTACTTACGCACCTTGATGTTGAATTTATAGTTTGGATTTTAATTTTAAAAAGATATATATATTTAAATTTAGTGTATAACATATTTAAAAAATAATAATTGGGTTGATGGAATAAAGAAGATATTGAATCAATAGATCGTCAATATCAATACTCATAATAAAATTATTTATCCTCCTACTTGAAATAACATTATAAAAATATTTAGAATTATCATATCATATCCCTCAATTGTCCATTTGACTCTAGTTTTTTTTTGCCAGTAAATACTAAAATTTATTCTCTATGCTCCTTTTCACGAAACTTAGTCATGTGTTATCTCTAACATCAAATGTGTGCGTGTGTGTAGTCTAGTGATAAAAGCTTGGAACTTGAGGGTATGTTCCCTTCAAGGTCTCAAGTTCATTTTGACTCACCCAAATTCAGTGCTGCCGTTGAAGTCTCTCACATTTTTTTTCATTTGAGACCCTTGGACGACTGATAAATAGTATTATTGATATTTACACTTGTATTTTTAAGAGAATTCAAATTTTCATTTAGTCCCCACTTCTTCCTCCACTCTTGGCCCACGATTTAGTGGCTCAAATTAACTTTAAATTGCTCACCCGTAACACATGTATAACTTGCTTGTGAATTTGAAAATACTATTGTTTTTTGTACTCTGTCACTAAAGTTTCCGCATGATTAAATATAATTTTCCTTATGTGAATAACAGTTTGCATCCTATATCATTGCAGGAAAGTTTTCACTCTATAGAATTCCTTCGGGGAAGAAAGAATCTGGACTAGACCTTTTAGAAACAAAAAACAAAAGCGACTTTGATTGGTGAGTTTCATAAATACCTAAACAATTTCTTTTTTCTTTTTCATAATAACATTTTGCTTTATTAAATAGATTCTATATAACATAAACATTGCATTTACATGTACCAAACAGGTTGAAAACACCACCAGCAACTCCTTTATTTCCATCCCTAGAAATGGAACCTAATGCCAAACTCGTCGTTCAGAAAGAGCTTCCTATTGCACAGCTTATCTCAAGAGTAAGCATTTAACTCTTACGTGATCTATATAGAGTTATACGAGTTTGATATCATGGTTTTAAATTGCGGTTTAAGTTGCAGATATTATTGTGGTAATTTTGATCATTGTGGTTGTTGCTATTGCAACATAAATACGATTTAAGAGATGTTTGAAATACACGATTGAAAAACTATTAAAGTTATAATGTTTTAATACTTTTAAAAAAGATTGAAATTTATGGTTTTAATGTTTTAATTTTTTGTGAAGAGAACTAAAGAAGTATATAGATAGAATTGTCTAATACAGTTTCTAATATAGTCGTGCATATCATTTTAATTGACACGGTTGGTGAAGGCTTGAAAATTTTTTAGAGTAAACTTTTCTAAATGAGTAAGACTCAAATTTCGTTAGATGTAAACAATCTATGTACTGTGTTAATCTATATAGTTAATAATCTCGTTAGATTAATCTTTTTGAATTAGTCAATCTCATGTTAGATACTATATTTTAAAATTTTAAAAAATATTCACACTGCAAGTATGGCCAGATGTCATTGAGGAGGCTACCGCAACACCAATAATGTGGGCACATTTTAAAATTATGCTTGATGAATTAATTGAAAGTTAATATGACAAAGTTGATTTCTTACCACAGGCACAATTTGCAAAGAATGATGTGGAGCCACTAAAACCAAAGGCAAATCAAACCAACACACCTAAATCAACAAAGCATCCCATGAGATCTATAACACCAAGTTATAACAGACAGAGACCAAACTCCATTAAAAATACAAATGAAAACCAATTAGGTAGTCACCCTACCACCACCAAAAAAGAACATGATGCTGCAAACAACACTAAACATCATAATCCTCAAAAACAAAACAACAATGTTGATTTCCTTGCTATGAATCAAAAGAAAAGTATTGAAGCAAATGAGTCACAGAGGAAACCTAGAATAAGAGGTGTATCTCCATCATTGAAACCGAAAGGTTCAAATATTGTGATAGAACTCTCAAACGACACACCGCAAAATCTAAGGTCCACTTCAAATACAAGAGGAAGAAGTACTACAAGAGGATCTTTAGTCGGAGGGTTTCAAAATCAAGATACTATTCCAAAAAATACAAGAGGAAGAAGCACTACGAGAGGATCTTTAGTCGGAGGGTTTCAAAATCAAGATACTACTCCAAAAAATACAAGAGGAAGAAGCACTACGAGAGGATCTTTAGTTGGAGGGTTCCAAAATCAAGATCCAACTCCAAAGGCGTGTAGACCTTCAAGGTCACCATCACCAAGCATGTCTAAGTATGGTTTGAATCAATCTGATGGAACACAAAAGAATGTGAAGACCGAAAAACAAACATTTAGTCTAGGGGCGGGAAGTAATGAAACTAGATCACATTTTAAAGGAAGTAAAATGGTTGAGAAAGTGGTGAATGCTAGAAAATCAGGTAGCAATCATGCAGAAAAAGAAACAATGCTAAAGCCTATTAAATATAGGGTGTGATTCTTGTTTATTAATGTAACAAAAGGAGACATAAAAGAATCAGTTCTTATGAGATGTTATGTACTACTAGAAACATGGTTTGGAGTAGACTTGTTCACATTTTGATCAACTTTTGTAATTCTCCAATTGGAAGATCAATAAGTATTAGTTCCATTGGTGCTCCTGATTCTCCCGGACTCCCCAACATTGGAATCAGAGTGGTAGTTCGGCTTTGTGGGGGAGCGGGAGCTTGATCCATAATAGAATCCTGTTATAGAATGTGAGGGGACTCACACTGGTGGAGGATAATGTAATAGGTGAATGGGTTCTCTCTCTCTCTCTCTCTCTCTCTCTCTCTCTCTCTCTCTCCCTCACTCTTATAAATCCAACATTTCACTCATTCATATGCAATGTGGGGCTTTAATCACTCACACTTGCACCCAACATTGTCAATAATTGTATAAAGAAAAAAGAAAATATCTTCACATATCTCACAAGAATTACTTCCTACAATCTTTTTATGTTAATGATAATACATATGCAATAGATTATGACAAGATATATGTGCAAGCATTCCAGAAATAACACTTGTTGAAAACAAATTACCATTGTGAGTAGTTTGGGAAAGTCTCACATTGGTTAGAAATGTAGAGACTTGAACATTTATAGGTGAGATAATCCACATACCTATCACCTTAGGATTTGGGTGAGTATAATAGTACAATTGTATGTGGATAAAAATAACTTCCGCTTGATGGGTAGGAGGGGGATGTTCAAAATTACAGTGGATGATTTTAGAGAAGATATAAGAGAGATAGTTCTCACAAATTACATAACTAACACTACTATCTTTCCTAACTATATAATACTCATTCCCTCGCGTAATCTTTCAGCCTCGAGCTAGTCACGCGTTGCCTTATCCTTATTCTTGGCACCTGTATTATCGGATCTATGCTAACAAAATTATTCCCTTGTGGGTCCCCTTGTGTTGAGGTGTAACCATCTAGAATGTCTTTGTGAATTCTCTTCATTGCAATATCATCCCCATTTATGACAACCTTGTCCTCAACGTTGAGGTAAGGGAAACCTTCTAGCATATCCTTGTATTTTTCCCATGTAGCTTCAGCTTTTGTTATGTTGCTCCACTGCACCACCACTTGTGGTATCACTGTGGCCCCCTGTTTAATTGATTGGGCTTGGATATTTTCAGCTTGTTTAATGATTGATCATGTATCGGTCATGGTAAGGGGTAATGACATGTATTGCTCCTATGGTACACCTTTAAATTGTTTCAGCTGAGAAATATAGAAAACAGGTGGATTCTTGCTTCAACAGGAAGTTATGACTTGTATGTGAAGTTTCCTACTTTTTATATTATTGCAAAAGGTCCAAAGTATCTCATTCTCAACTTTTAATTCTTTCTCAAAGTTTTTGAATGCTTCCTATACGGTTGTAGCTTGACCAAGACTTAATCACCCACCTATAGAGAAACATCACTTTGCTTTTTACCATCCTGATTTTTCATGTACACGTGAGCTTTGGCTAAATTATCTTTCAACTATTGTAATATGTGGTCCCTAATTTTTAATTGCTCCTGCATTGTCCCATGGTTTGTGAATTATGGTGAATATTCGGTCAGTGCCAGTGGATCTCTCCCATATAAGGCCTTAAAGGGAGTCATTTCGATACTAGTATGGAATGTTGTGTCATACCAGAATATGTCCAACTCAAGGCCTTGTACCACGCTTTTGGATTATTGAAAGTAAACTGAAGAAACATCTCAAGGCATTTGTTTAAAACTTCAGATTGACCATCTCTCTGAGGGTGGTAGGCTTAGCTCATAACCAATGTGGTCCCTTGCAGCTGGAACAAATTTTTCCAAAAATTACTAGCAAACACTTTGTCGCAACAAACACTGTGGATTTTGGCATTCCATGCTATTTGACAATGTTCATCAAAAACAATTCATCCACGGTTCTAGCATTATAATCCCTTTTTAGTGCTATAAAATGTGCATATTTTGTTAAGAGGTCCACCACTACCATGATGGTGTTGAATCCACAAGAAGTGGGTAATCTGGCGATGAAGTCCATGACAATATCCTCCCATAGCCGAGATGGAATAAGTAATGGTTGGAGTAACCCTGCAAGTTTAGAATGAGTAGTCTTAACTTGTTGACAAATGGTGCAGTTGTGTACAAAACGGTGCATATCTTTTTTCAAATCCTGCCAATAAAATTGTTGTGTAATGTTAGCCATAGTCCTAGTAATCCTAGAGTAGCCACCAATTGGTGGACTATGGAACTATTGTAAGAGCTAGTACAACAATTCTATTTTTCCAGTACAATAATTCTCCCTTCACATAATAATTAGGATGTAATAAAGGATGTCTGACACATTGGTGTATAAGTGTTTGTAGCTTTTTATCCCTTTGCACTGCCACTTTCACTTTTTGTAAAAACAAATTTCGGGTTCAGACCATGAAAACATCATCAATCTAGATAACGCATATGCAGCCAATTTATATTTGCCAAGCTTGTATTAGATTATACAATCATAGCCCATGAATCTGTGAAGTCACTCTTGTTACTTTGGTGTCTATAGGTTCTGGTCTAGTAGTCCGCGCAGGCTCTTTTGATTTGTTCTGATGATGAATTTATGTCCCAGTATAGTGTCTAAACTTGGCAATTGCCTCATCTATTGCTAACATATCTCTAAAATAGGCTTATTTCTTTTGTTTTCGAGGGGCCAATTTCTTTAAGAAATAAGCAATATGGTGACCATTTTGATGTAGCACTGCACTGATGCCCATGACCGATGCATCTGTCTCCAAAATAAAAGGTTGTTGCAAATTTTGCAACGCCAAGATAGGTGTTGAGGTCATGGCTTCTTTTAGAATATCTATCTTTTTTTAACAACTCAGTTTATGGAGCATCAATTTTTGCATAGGCTTTAATGAAACGCCTATAGTATCTAGTTAAACCCAAAAATCCTTTTACTTGTTTCACATTATTGGGTGTTAGCCACTGCATGATGGCATGAACTTTTCTAGAGTCCATGGATACTCCATGTCCAGAGACAATATGGCCTAAATACTTTATTTCTGAAAAACCAAAAGAGCATTTGGACAATTTCACTAAAAAACACATGTTGTTGAATGACTCTTAACACAATTTCTAAGTGTGTTAAATGTGCCTGCCATGTAGAGATGTATAGTAGTATGTCATAAAAAAACCAACACACACTTCCTTAATGCCTATTGAAAAATCTGATTCATCAAATTTTGAAAAGTGGTTGGGGCATTAGTCAAGCCAATAGGCATGACTAACCACTCATAACAGTTATGATGTGTTCGAAAAGTTATTTTATGCCTATCTTTTGGTTATACCAAAATTTAATGGTACCCTGACCTCAAGTCTAATTTTGAAAAATATTTTGCACTAAATAAATCGTCCAATAATTCATCTACTATAGGCTTAGGGAAACTATCCTTGATAGTTACCCCATTCAGGCCCTATAAACAGTGCAAAATCTCCAGCTACAATCTGAAGGTGTGAGAAACTCAAGAAATGTGGGTTTGAATTCGGTTTCACCAAATATAATCTTTTTGCAACTCAAAACCCAAGGTTAACAAGTGAATAAAAATATATGAGCACAATTATTTTTATCATGGTTCACTATTAACTAAGTTACTCCAGTCAACCGCCAAGGTGGTTTCGCCTTCTCAATAAGGACTTAATCCACCATAACCAAACTGATTACAAATAACCATATAGACTGCAACCAATGTCTACTTGAGACTCCTGACTAGCACCTAGCCTCTCAAGGAAACAACCATAATAAGCTTATGATCAACCTCGCTAACAAGCCCGACAAGTTCATATGATCCATATCTTGAAACCACTATGACCATAACCACATTCTTCTCGAGGATTCTGACTAGTACCTAGTCCCCCAAGGATACAATCAACCAAGTTCATTATAAGTGTGCATTACAAATATGCTCATAATAAGCAGATTACATAATGTTTAAGTACAACAACACAAAAATGTTGATAAGCAAGTAACAAACAAAAGCTCCTTTCTAAAATACAAAATTATACAAAGATTTCTCTAACAGAGTTCCTGCAACGCTTTGGTGTAGTTTTGTAGAACCGATTCATTGATTTCAAATTCTTCCAAAGGCTTCATTTATAGAGAAGGATAGACCCGTTGGAAGGTAGAATAGGAAATTCAAAGTACAAATGTAAAGTCGCCATGGTCATGGTCGAAATGATAGATAACAAGTACATGTTGGATTGTTATTACGCCACCCTATAAGGGTAGAGGTTGCAGTTTACGTTAGTATTTTTATGTTGTCTATCACACGCAAGCCTTCCCTAATCTTCTAAGTCTTCAGAACTTGTATATTCAAAACCTGAGTTTTTGAGTCTTTAGAGCCTGTTCAGTAGAACCTTGTCTTAAGAGTCTCCAACACTTGATCTTCAGAAGCGATGTCTTCATATCTTCAGAACTTATTCAACAGAACTTCGTCTCCAGGATATTCAGAATATAGGACGTAGAAGTAAAGCTTTTAAAGGCCTCCAAATCTTTCTTTTAAAGTCACGATCAGAAGCTCTTGTACTAAAGTTCCTTGGAACCGTTGCATAAGTAGGATTCCAGAATCTTAACTTCCATTGTAACACAGCACTACTATTCTTCCAGAGTGTTGAGTTCAAAACCGGATGGCATCACACGCATTCTTACAAGAGTTAGAACCTACAAGGAAAAAGTCACACACTATAAATAAATCTGTAGTTTATACAATTGTTCTTTGAGATAAACAGTAAAGTTATCATCAACACTTAAGGCCAAATACAAAACCAATCTTGTTCTTACAATCTCCCCCCCCTTTGAATGATGACAAAGCCATGTATTTTGATAGAAGAACTTATATTGGTGTTAGCTGGAGATTTTGACAAGTAGAGATGATATGTTCTAAAAGTTTTATGCTTCGAAGGGAGAATAGCCTTATAAGGCGATTTTTAAGATTCTCTAGGTCGAAGATTTTCTCAAAGTCGAAGTAAGGCATGAGTTGTAATATCTTCAAAATTGCAGGAATAAAAGACTTAGAATATTTCGAGGTATGTTGAAGATACGTTTTGACAAGGTCACGTTGTTTCGCACTTCAAAACTTCGAGCGGGAATGCTTTGAATTTCAAAGTGATTCATTTAGTCAGAAATACACGTGGAAGCATCGGGGAATCGAAGCACATGCAAAAGGACAACGTGGCATTTTATTAGAGTAATATCGTTAGGTTCGAATTAGTATAAATAGGGATCTTAGTGGTAGGATTCAAGGGTGTTCATTTTGTACAAATCACTCAAAAATTGCTCAAGTACCAAGTGAAAGAGAAAGAGTTTCATTGAGAATGTACGTGTAACACCATTTGTACCTTTATATTATTCTCAATTTCACAAATTCAAATCATTTACATACATTTCTTTTTCGAGTCATGTCTTTTACATTTATCATCGAAGCTTTTTAAGTCTTTTCTTCGAATTTCATCTTTACATACTTTATTGTCTTTACATTAATTACATATTCGAAATATCCCTTTAAAGTATGAACTTAGTCATAAAAATATAAACTTTCAGACACATGTCCTAGAATCATTCTAGTCGATCCTGCAAGTTTCCAAAACACATTTAATAATTTGGAAGACTAGTGGTTGTTTACCAGAAATTACAGTAAACAACTGGGTAATCACCATAAAACTCAAAATCAAAAAAGCTAACCAGCTCCCCCTGAAATTGTTAATACTTTAAAATTCATTTATGCTTGTTTAGAGTCTCTCTCTGAGTCCTAGACTCACAAAATAAATTTGAAGTATAGAATGAACTATAGAGAAGGAATATTTCTCCATTGATGTCCCATCAGAGTCTGACTAGAGTTGTCTAGTCTTCATCTCCGAACCTAGTGACTATCAGAAAATTATGAGTATCAGAACCATGTTTAGTTACTGTCTTAATGACAAGCATCAAACAACATAACTACAACGTTGGTTTTATAGAAGCTTGATCACACACCAAAAGGTTCCAATCAACATATCATTAGAAAGTTTAGCACCTGAACCAATTCCTGACAAACCAAGTCTTCTGACCATGTCTTGTGACCATGTCTTGGACCATGTCGTAGAACATGTCTTCTACCCATATCTTAAACCACGTCTTAGAATATGACTTCTGACCATGTCTTAGAATACGTCTTTAGACCATGTCTTTTAGAACATGTCTTCTGACCATGTCTTCAGAAGGTTCATAACCTCTGAATTAGTACCAGAACAAGAGAATCCTTAATACACTTCTAGAAAGTTCTCAACTTTTGAAGTATCAGATTCTGGTCCTTCATAACCTTGGTTACAATAGCTTTCGTATAGTCCACGACTTCTGAACAGCTTTGTAAAACAACCGAACATTTCCAGAGCTCATGTTTAACATTCTTTCAGATAGTTCACAACTTCTAAACAAAATGTTTAATCATATATTACCCTTGACTTGCTTCTATATATTTTTCCAACTTCTGAAGCATCAGAGTCAAAACACCATATTCTCAAAAAGTTCACAACTTCTGAACAATAAGTTTTATGAACACATGACACCTTACTTTCCAACAGTCCACAACTTCTGAACAGTGAAGGTATCTGAGCTTGATTTAACTATTTTTTTTAAAAGTTATTAACTTCTAAAACATACGTTGCATCAACGCACGCATGTATTGGATCAGAGTGAGCTTGCGGAATATCTGAGCGTAAGTTCACAACCTTTTTTCTCATAAAGCTTATAACTTATGAACACATCACAGTATCGGAGCATAAGTAACTTTCATAGAAAATTTAAAATATCAGAGTAAGATTCATTTTAGACAAATCACAACTTCTAAGCAACGAAATATTTTCTAATAGATGCTTTAGCTCATGAGAGCTACTTCCAAGCATCCTTTGATCTTGATTACGTTTGCTGACGCCAATATCTTGATCTCATGTTCTGACATATACTCCTTAGGATTTTCTGATGCCAGATGGTAGTAGGAAAAGGATTTATATCATGTTTGGGCTTTGAGCATGAGGTTAGATTTCATCAAAATCATTACTTTTTCTCCACCTTTGTCATTATCAAAAAGACTTTTAGAGACTTTAAATGTTCATTAAAGTGAAACGTATGAAACTCATGTTATCAGTAGGTCTGTTCATATAGGCGAAAATTATTCATTAACATCTTAAACATTTTTTAATAGATGTTGTTTCACAGAATTTTAAACTCACAAATTATGAATTAAGTATTGAATGTTTGGGTTTGCTTGTGGAAATAAATAATGTTGATTTTTAGCATGACTGGTCTGAGCTCTGGAAGGAAAAATCAGAGACAAAACAAACAGTGCAGCAAATAAACTTTTCATTGATTTAATAAGGAGGAATTGAAAAAAGAGATTAAATACGACACTAGAAAACACCAAAACCTACAAGAACATAAGACATATCCCTCTAGACATCCTCCATTGAGAGTAATTCACACTCCTTACTCATGAGAATCCCAACTGGACCAACCCTATCAATTTCTCCAATCATGTTTGAAGGTGTGAAAAACACAAGAAAGGGGGTTTGAATTAGATTTTAAAAACAAAAGCTTTTCTAGAAAATCCTTTTTAATAAAACAGTTCTTCTTCACTATTGATAATAAAGTTAAAGATGCAAGAAGGAAAGGACAAGCTATGTTTATACTAGTTCACTTGAAAATTATCAAGTTAATCTAGTCCACCTGCCAAAGTGATATTGCCTTATCAAACAAGGTCTTAATCCAATAATCTCAAGATTATTACAATGCACAAGCTAACTGCAAGTGACTCACGTACAAACTCTAAGATACAATATTCTTAGGCTTTTTAAGGATTATGACCAATTGGTCCCTTAAAGCACAATCAAACAACAGTTTGAAAAAGATTTGTTTACAATGTATTTGCTTCTACACAAGTTGATAGTAAACAATATTTCAAGAATAATAGACTAAAGAGAATAAGGAATGCTTATGAACAGTCTTGTAAGAACGTGTGAATTAGCATCCTTTTTCCTTTGGTCTTCTATCTTATTTATAGCCAATAAAATAATATACCAGTTTGAGGGTATTTCAAGAAATTCTAGAAATCTGAGAGCTTGAACAACGTGGGAGACAAGATAGTACAACGCGCTTGTCCTTTCATAGTAGTTGAGCGAAACATTCATTTTGTACCATGTACCATGTTAACGTTATCTTCTTATCTTCTTCGACGTCAGAGGCTTATGATGAGAATGAGTTAGAAGAAATAAAATAATCCTTGGGTGATCATAACTTCAAGTCTTTAGAGTCTTCAGAACTTCGCCTTCAGAGTCTTTAGCACTTGATCTTCAGTACCCTTTATCTTCAGAAACATAAGTCTTCAGCATCTAGACTGTTCCTCAGAACTTCTGTCTTCTGATCTTCAAAACTTTGTTTCTTTGATCGCGTATTAGAGTCACAACTTTAGAGCCTTCTGAAGTGGCTTGCTACTGTTCATAAGAACTTGTGTAGCGCAAAAGCGGAACTTGGTCTCTTATGATGTTTTGCTTACGCCTTTCATCAGATTCAAAACCTGTTTGTTAAATACTCAAATTAACAAATATTAGAGTACCAAAAATGTTCATACAAACATACTCATTTTTATCACCAAAACTCATAGGTATTATTGCAGAACCAAATCTTGTTCTAACAATCTCCCCCTTTTTGATGATGACAAAACTATGTATTTTGATGACACAATTTTGTATATAATCATAAAAGGTTTCAGAAATAAGAAGGGTGAGGAATACTTATCCTTTGCATGAAAATTCCCCCTAAACCTAAGACTTGGTGAAGATCATATATCCTGATTATGAACCGTCTTGGTAACTCCCCTTGGTTGCAATAAATCAGATAATGAGATCTTGAGAGTCTTGATTCTTGATGCCAATCATGCTTATTGAGATCTTGAATTCTCAGAACTAATAGAAGTCTGATTCCAGTCTTCACATAGCCTGATTATGAACTTAATCTTCTTAGAGTCTGATTCCGAAAGTTAGACAAAAATCTTGTTTAACACTTTCGGATCCTGATTCCAATCAGAGTTCACAATACCTGAAAAAGAAAACAAATCTAATAGAAACATAAATTTATCTTGGATAGAATGTAAGCAGTTTATTTCAGAGAATTTAATTATGGAAATCAAAATATTACTCCCCTTTTTGTCATAATAAAAAGGTAATTATGTGTGAAAAACATAAAAACACAAAAACACAAAAATGTAAGAAGTAAAAATGAAAAAAAATGTGAAAAGAAAATAAGAAGAGAAGGAAATATTTATATTAAATTCAAAAGACAGGCATCAGATAGAACGAAGAAAAAGAAAACAATAAACAAAAGTCATAGGGTTCAAAGCAAAAGGAAAAAGAAATCCTAAGATTCTATGGTCTAGAAGAGGATGGCGTTGGAGCAGATAGCTTGGCCAGAATCAATTGAAGCATGTTCTGAACAGACTCATTAACATCCTTTTGTTGATTGATGACAAAGCCTCTTGTCTTGCTCGTTCTGCTTCTTCAACCTCTTGAGTTAATCTTGCTTCTTCAGCAGCTCTAGCTTCTTCCTCAGCTTTGAGCTTGGCTTCTTCTGCTTCCTTAAGCGCTCTAGCATTAGCTTCTCTTTGCTTTGCCGCAAGGAGTTTGAAGAGTCTGATTCTTTCCTTTTCTTCTTCGCGCTCAATCACCATTTGAACTCCAATGACTCTGGATGCATCTGAAAAACTCATCAGTCTCTCGAATTCAGAAGACACCCACTTCTGAAAATTCTTCCAATAATCGTCCAGAGCCTGAGGCTTAGTAGTTGTACTTGCCTCTGCTCTCATATTCACAACCTTCTTCCTAACCTTGTTCCTAAACACATTAATGCATTCATCCAAGGTTTTCGGAAAAGTTTTTTCATAGACAACTATGGCTAGTTCATTTTCATAAAAGCAAGATTCTTAGTGTAAACTTGGATGCTTCTTTCCTAGAATCACCTTCAGTTTTACTAGGTTGTCCCAAGATGTTGTGCCTTTCTCCTTCCTTGGTATCCCTATTGGGGGGAATCCATGCAGAAGAACAACATGGGAGTCGATATTTTCCAATCTTAGAAGTAGACTAAAAAACGACATCTTAAAATTTTTCCATACAAAATAAAAGAGAAAATAGCAACAAAAAAAGGAAATGTAATAACCTAAAAGTGGAGATTTATGAAAGGAAAATCCAGCTATCATCGAGATCTGAGATTTGCATTCGCGGATGATTTTCTAGTGTTGCTACTTACTTTACACGTACAAATTAATTACAAAATTGAAACCTAATAAAAAGATAGCGTAATCCTAAATAATTGAAATCTAGCAAACAACCAAACACACATGTTTTCAAGGGAGAAATAGTGAAATTTACATGGCGTTTTTCAAAAACAATGAAGATATCTGATGTATCATCATCATTATTCTTGATAGCTTCTACTGTGTCGCACGTTTACATGCTTTCTACCGTGATTTTCTAAAGCTACCATTGGTAGCTTCTATCGACCGTGTGATATTGTCGTACTTTTTCAAGATTTCCAAACATAGGTGAAATCTAAGTTGAAGCATTCCTTGGTTTTCTAAGAATGTTTCATATCTTCTTTCCTTTTGAAGCAAACCATTAGCCTGATTGGGGTTTTTTTTGCCATTGATGAAGAAAGGTAGGAATTTTTGTTACACTTTTTCTCTTCTGCCATGGTTTTGTTCTTCTTCTCTGTTTGGAAACAAGAAACAAAGTTTTATTTGTGAGTAGAGAGATATGAAGTTTCTTTGGAGTAAGAGAAAAATATGAGAGAAAAATGAAATTCATTTGGAGTGGGAAGAAAATGTGAGAGAAAAAACTCAAATTTTTTATATTAATCATGTTTCCAAATTAATTAATTTACTAGACATTTATTTCCAACCATTTAAGTTTATTTTTACATGGACATTGTGATATTATTTGAATCAAGTACGACAAATATCAATCACTCAATTAAATAATATTATTTAATATTATAACACTTTTTAATATTGTTTTATTTTAAATAAATTAATATTTTAAATCAATTTTCACTATCCAAAAATTCATGGATAGTTTGCTTTATTTTTATATTTATCTTAATTATGGTAAAATGATTATTTATTTAAAAAAATACTTTACTATAAGTTTGGTGTTTCCAATTTTCATGAGTTTGGTGTTTCCTATTTTCATATTTTTGAAGAAATGATGTTGCAACATTAATGGAGATTAGGATATATGAGAGAGACAAGTGAGAGAGATGTTAGAATCTTATTTTGAAGGAAACAAAAAATATTATAGTGAAGCGAGATAACTTCACTCATACTTCCGCTGTAATAAATTATAAGCAAATTTTACTTTTTAGATTGTTTAAACAATTAATGTATCTAGTATATATATATATATATATATATATATATATATATATATATATATATATATATATATTAATTATTTAATGGTAAAATATATTTACAATTTGTTACAAAGAAATATATAACAGGATTATTATTATAATATGGTGTTACGAATTGTTTATTTAGTAGTAGTGAGAAGATATTCTCTATAAACAGACTCTGTATATAGAGATTATAATCTAGCAAAAAGTTCATTAGGGTACAATTTTTTTTTTTTGACAAATCTCATTAGGGTATAATTAAAATCCAACTAAATCATATTTTCAACAGACTAAATCTTGTATTTAAAGAAAATCCTATTAAATCTCTTCATGTAAAATTTATTTAATTAAATATTTCGTAATCAAAATCTTTGTATACTAAATTGAGCAAATGTCTTTAAATTTGATGATTTATAAATATCAACGAATTATTTACATTAACACATTAATATATGAAATTCTAGTGTAATAGATCCAGATGTCTTGAAAGATGTCGAGACATGTGATCTCTCAAGAAACATCAGAAGTATATACACAGAATTATGCCAAACTGAAAGATAAATAACACCAGTAATTGTTGACCCGGTTCGGTGAAATCACACCTACTCTAGGGGCATACCAAGCCAGGAATGAAGTCCACTATCAACAGTATTAATTCAGAGCTAAACTAGTTCCAAGTTTATAACCCCTCACTTAATCCCTACCCAATGACCCTTTTACCTAGGTCCTCCCTAGATATGGAATATCCCCATCCCACTTCCAATCATCGCAATAACGTTTTACAGTTCTCCAGTCCCAGGAGTTATAGCAATGACCTAATATCTAATGCATTCTGATCTTACGGATAAACAATTTTTAAGACATACTTCCATGACAATCCCTAGCCAAGACTCTTGACTATGACCACGAACTTGGATTTACTTCAAAGCTTCCTCCAAGAACAATACTCCTCATACCTACAGGCTTCGAGGATCACAATGGTAACCTTCCCACAGACCGGGAGGTTTACCTCGACAAACCCTAAAGATTACATATTTTCTACTCGGTGGTTGTCTCCCTTTTTCTAGGTTACAAACTCTTCTATTTATAACCTATACCCAATTGGATTTGGGCCTTCAATCACATCATATTTGCTGTTACAGTATCGCAGTAACTTCTGCTACAAACAAGGTCTTCAATATTTTAGTTTCCAAGAATATCTCTATAATTAGAAACTATATAATCTTCAAATATTTTGATCGATTCTTCAGACCTTTTAAACATATAACACCTTATATGATTTGCATAATATCCAAAGAATATTCTGTATCTGTTAAATTGAAACTGAATCTCGTAATTCAGCTCGGCAGACACATGACACCAGCTATTCCATATGACATGTTATTCCAGAACATGCTCCAACATCTCATAGGACATCCTCTTGTTGTATATGTTGTGATCCGTACATGTTTTCTATTTGCAAGTGTTACATCCTATGATCATACATAGTTTAGCCAACATAAATTCCAGTTACAAAATTTAGAGAATTAACAATCTACCCTTTAGGCTTATTTTCGCTAAAACTATGATTACATATAAAAACATTTATATTTTCAACAGTCTTCATAGCATCAATCTTCACTGTCTCTGATTCTTTGTCTTTATTGTCTTTATACGTCTTCTCCACCTTTTTAGCCATAATACGGAAAAGCCAAAAGTAGCCAGATCTGATTTATGTTTCGTGACATGATGTTCGGCAAAATCGATTAGCCACACTAGACCTATTTCCTACAGAACCTTGACTTCATGATAAGGAAGAAACCTAAAGACATAGTGTTGCATACTCTTTTGATTAGTAACCTTCAGAGGATTACTTTTTTAGTACATGAAAAGAAGGCTGGCAGATACTCCCCCTCAACTTTGTACTTTCTTCTGAGTGCAAGGATAAAAGTCAGACTCTCCAAAATACACGAGACGAATTTAACGATAGGAACCACTCATCCTTGGCTATCCTGTTTTAGACATGGAGAAGCTGCCTGCAACACCGAATAACTCATAACACAAGTTACAACTATGTTCATAACTCAGATCACAAGACACAAGATCATATGAATAAGACGTCCTATCCTATTGCATTATGATTCTGAACACACCTCTAACATCATTCTTTAACAACTCTCAAATATATTATCATGAAGTGCTTCACTAATCAAGGAATTTATTTATAGTGAGGTACTCCACACTTTGATTCGCAGAGGAAGATGGAACTACATATATATATATATATATATATATATATATATATATATATATATATATATATATATATATGAGGAGGGATCAAATTACACCCGAAGAGTTACACCACGAGTTACACTCATTCAATAACTACATTTTGAATTAATATTTTTTAAATTCAACCGTTGGATTGAAACATAATATCATATAGATCATACCTATAAAGTTTGAGCTTAATCTATAATGATTTACTATGTTATTGAATTACATCAAAATTAACGTTATATGAAAGCTCATTTTGACGTTAATCTTTGGATATCTTGATCATATAGTAAATCAATATAGATTAAGCTCAAAATTTATAGGTATGATCTATATGATATTATGTTTCAATCCAACGGTTGAATTTAAAAAATATTAATTCGAAATGTAGTTATTGAACGAGTGTAACTCGTGGTGTAACTCTTCGGGTGTAATTTGATCCCTCCTATATATATATATATATATATATATATATATATATATATATATATTCATCTGTAGACATATGAGATATCGATGGTCTTGGTCTTGGTTAACATAGATCAGTATTTTAGGAGAATACCCGAATTCAAACATTCCTTTCCAAGCCTTTCATTGAAATCCTTTTCTGACTGATGACTATTTTTTCCGAAGAACTATAATTTCCAATAATAGCTCCTTGCATCATTATCGACATATCTGTCTGACTGTGCATCATCTTATCTTTCAGAGTTTATACTTGTTGGTCTTTTTGGAGAAGATGTCCTTTAAACATGTCAAGACATGGTCTTCTGGCTGACAATGTGACCAACACATCTTCTTTCACCAATACATCTCCTAAGTATTCTTCTTCCACTTAGACTCCCGACTTTGGGTTGATTCTATCTGTACCATTGCAGCACCAATCTACAGATATCCTAGTAGTTTTTGTTGTCAGGTGTAGCTAGAGCTCCAGCTGAAGATGAAATCATGAGCACTGGGAGTCTCCCTTCTTTTGTTATCTCTGCACATGCCTTTTAAAACTTGACTCCCTCTTTCTTGGACAATCATGTGAAGGGTAGAAAAACACTTAGAAAGGGGGGGGGGGGGGGGGGTTTGAATAAGTGTAGTTTCAAAACTTATAAGATAAAAACAACTTGCACAATTATTTTTATCCTGGTTCGTTATTAACTAAACTACTCCAGTCCACCCTTGACAAGGTGATTTACCTCAACTGAGGATTTAATCCACTAATCACACAAGATTACAATGGTTTTCCACTTAGACAACTGCTAAGTCTTCTAGAGTCTTCTGATCACAACCTGATCACTCTAGGAACAATCTGCTTAGATACCCTCTAAGACTTTTCTAGAGTATTTTGATCTACCTGATCACTCTAGCCCTTTACAAGTTAATGTAAACAAATTCTAAGAGTATTACAATGCTTCTGAAAAGCTATAATCACAACTGTGATATTTCTCTTAATGTTTAAGCTTAATCTCACTATAGTATTACAACAGCAATAAGTGAGGTTGTAGATGAAGTTATGAGAGCTTTTGAATTGAACAGCGTTTCAGCCTTTTTGCATAAAGTCTTGTATTCAGAATTCGTAACTTTGCTTCTCATCAGAACTTCATATTTATAGGCGTTTGAGAAGATGACCGTTGGGAGCATTTAATGCTTTGCGTATTCTGTACAGCATTGCATTTAATGTTTCACTCTTTTGTCAACTACCTCGAGCCTTGCTTTCGCTGTGTCTACTGACGTTGCCGTTAATAGCTTCTAACGTTCCTTTTGTCAGTCAGCATAGCCTGCCATCTTGTACTTGATTCTGATTGATCTTTTGTAGATACAACGTTTGAATATCATCAGAGTCAATACAGCTTGGTGCAGAGCATCTTCTTGTCTTCTGACCTTGAAGTGCTTCTGAGCGTGATACCATGAGAACTTCAGTGCTTCTGCTTCTGATCTCAAGTTCTTCTGATGCTTCCATAGACCATGTTCTGCTTCTGCTTGACCATCTTCTGATGTCTTGCCAGACCATGTTCTGATGTTGCATACTGAACCTTCTGAGTCAGTGCTTCTTGCGCTGATTTTGTGCATACTCTTTATATTATTCCTGAAATAGAAATTGCATAGTATTAGAGTACCACATTATCTCATACACAATTCATATACTTTGTTATCATCAAAACTAAGAATATTGATCAGAACAAATCTTGTTCTAACATCATGGATCTGGCTGCTCAAAATTAATCGAGCACTTCACACGACATGGACACATCTGATTTGTATCTTTTTCTTGGTGGGCTTACAAGTTTTACTAAGATTAAGACTTACTGAAAGAAACATAAAAAGTACCTTGACCTGATATGCTGATCAAATCGACTTTCTTCTATTCACTAGTATTTTCTGATACTAATGAAGTCTTCAACATAATAGATATGTCTTGCTTGAGCACACTACTAATATAAGAATATTTCCATTCTAAATTATATACTAACAGTCAGTTTTGATCATGGTGTTTGAATATTAAAATTCATGGTCCCAATCCTTTTCACAAACTATTATCAACAATGATGTTACAACATCATCTGGGACATTTGCTTCAAAAGCCCGTCTTTTGGTTCTTGAATCACTACCTCAAGGACTCATTATGCATCAAAGTCCTTTAGGAAACTTTAACATAAATCTTACTACTGCAGTATGTGAGAGAAGAAACCTCTCAATCATTTCCTGATAACAAAAGATCATAAAGAAGACTTGCCCACTGTTGAATGTATATTGGAGTACTTTTAGTTTATCGTTTTCATAGGGATTGGTGTGATATCAATGCCATTCTATAGTTTATATTGTCTTGAGTTAAAGTTACTTTGGGTTTGGTTTGGTAAAAGATCATTCACAAGTTTAGTAGCAAGGATTAAATTAGGAAAGTTATAAGGTTATAAAGAAGTATCAAGACTTGATTTCATCAACCTAAAATTGTATGTCTTCCTACGAATATGCATATGAATTCGTTATCAATCAATAACTTATTTAACCCTTGAATTTATAGTTTGATTTAGTTTTTAAAAAATTGTTCTGAAATTCAAATTTTTCATTTTTTTAAAGATTCAAAGCCATATTATAAGATAAAAAAATTATACCTAGACTTAATTCAACAAAATGAAAGAAAAAATGACCTAAAAAGGTAACATCTATGGAACATAAATAAATAAAATAAAAATAAAAGAAAACCAAACCACGTAACTAGTTAATCAATCAAAAAATTTAAAAAACTTGAGACTGCGCAGGTCAAAAGGGGTCTCTCAAGAACTTTTTTCTAAAAAATTAAATGAGTTAAGAGGTAGTGCACTGACATGTAAAACTATTTTACACTGTCATTCAATAGAAAATCATAAATGTGTCATGTCATTAAATTTTTTTAAATAAAAATATAGTTTAATTAAATCATTTTAAAACTACTCTGAAAGAAAATAACAGAAAAGACAAAAAGAGAGATAGAGGGAGAGTATAGTTTTGTTAACAAACTCACACAGGCGGGAACAGTGCAGCCACTCAGGAAATTCAATCCCCTGCAGTCATGATTTTTCGGTAATCATACTGTCAAGGTGTTTTTAACCACTCGATTCTGATCACACGGCTCATAAATACATTAGGATATTTTCAAAACTATCTGTTTAAATGAGAACCGCCTGATCTTGATCAGACGGCTACCTAAAGAGTGAATGCGTGAATGCACTGCAGGGAAACGGGGTCTCTCACTCAGTCGCGGCAAAAGCTTGCAATCCATTCGTAACAAACTTCATAGAAGCAAGAATCCATAGCTATACTCTTATATCCAACGCCATTGTTTCTTGCTTCCCAATGTTTCACGCTCTCTGGTTTTTCCGATTCCATAGCCATCGTCGTTCTCAGGTAAAGAAATTCTTCCATGGCATTTCAAATCATTCTGAATCATTCTTCGCATTTTAATCTCTAATCCTTCTTCGCATCTTTATTCTTTAATCGCTCTTTGCATCTTTAGTTACTCTGATTGATATACATCCTAGATGCTTTCTTTTGAACTCAGGTTCTTTTGGTTTCTTTTGACGTGTCTGGTTTTTTTTATAAGCGACTTTGTATTAAACAGCACAAGGGGTGCTAACCCAATACAAAACAAGGAACCAAATAGCAACGAAAACCACACCCACAGAAAGGAAACTAAAGGCCTACCAGCTCAATCGGCCGATCAAACCACAAAATCTTATCCGAATCTAAACCTCTATTGGCAATGATCGAAAACCAATCCCAACCAAAAGATTTAATACCACTAATAATATCATCCACTAGCCACCTCTTATTACAAAAAACCAGATTATTTCGACCCCACCAAATACACCAAGACACCGAAAGCCAAAAGAACAAAGAGTAGGAAGGTTAAACAAAACCAGAAAGTCTACAACAAACCTTGTCAACCAAAGAGTGCTCCGAATCAATAGATCCAAAATAACTGAAATCACCTCCAAGCCAATTAATAACCAACTCCCAAACTCGCTTCGCTCCAGCACAATTAAAGAACAGATGAAATAAATCTTTGTCAAACAAAAAGCAAACGGAACAAAGAAGATGAGTCACGTCTCGAATGACACCTCTCCGAAACAACTCCGTTTTGGAAGGTAAACTGTTGAGGATAAAACGCCAACCAAAAATATTTACTTTATTTGGAACTTTAGCCTTCCACAAATAACCAATGGTCAACAGCCTATCACTATCCACCAGCAAACCCACCACCATCAAACCATACAACCTACGGAAACAATTCCTAACTGAGAAACTGTACTGATTACGCCACCAAACAACGGAATCCCCCACATGCTGAGAAGGAACAAGGCCCACTAATAACGAAAACAAGATAAGCCAACGATCATGCAACCCACCTGCCGAATCAAGAGAATCGGGAACAAAATCCCATATCCATTGATCACCATCCCAAAAGCCCATATCAACTACTCTACAATCCTTAGAAGAACAACCATCAAACAGAAGCGGAAAAAGGCACTTCAAAGGAGTACTACCAATCCAAAAATTATTCCAAAAATCTAACCGAAGACCTGTTCCCAACTTGTAGGAAAAACAACCAGAAAACCAAGGATTACCATTAACCTTGAGATTCCAAACAAGCCTGACATCTCTCCACCACAACGATGTCTTTTTCAAAGCATTCACAGCCACATCCTTATGAAGGTAGGTCAAAGGATCTCCATATCTATAAGACAAAAGCTCCGACCAAATGACGTCACGGTCCACAATATAACGCCAACCCCATTTACTAACCAAAGCAAGGTTGAACAACTCCAGATTCCTCACTCCTAACCCACCATCCTCCTTAGCCAAACAAACTTTGTCCCAACTAACCCAACACATACTTCTCTTATCATCTCCTTTGCCCCACAGAAAATTCTTTTGAATTTTAATCATCTCCTCCAAGACAATGCGAGGAGCTTTGAAAAAAGAAAGCATAAAAATAGGAATATTATTAAGGACAAAATTCAAAAGAGTAACTTTACCACCAAGAGAAAGATTCTTGCCACGCCAAGAAGAAAGTCTACTCTTAAGTCTTGAGATGATATGAGATTAAACCTCCTTCCTTCTATGATTAGCACCTACCGGAATACTGAGGAAAGAAAACAGAATATGCCCAATATCACAAGGCAAGAAACCGGACGCCGCAATCAAAAAGTCTTCCGGAATATGAATGCCAAAAACCTTACTCTTAAGGAAATTGATGGAAATCCCAGAAGCCAACCCCCTCAAAATCGCCTTGATACACCATAAATTGTTCCACGAACCATCACAAATAATGATCGTGTCATCAGCAAATTGGAGCAACTCATGATGGATAGAATCAGAAAAATGAAACCCACGAAATCCACCAAAAGCCACCGCATTCCTCATAAGACCAGCTAGACCCTCAGCAACCAACAAGAATAAAAAAGGAGAGAAATGATTACCTTGTCTGAGACCCCTTGGTCCAAGCACTGAGAAATAAGTTTGACCATCTCTCTCCTAAGCAATCAACCCACAACTAGGGTTGTGCTTCTTCCAAAGTAAAATCAGGTTCTGACCCCTCAAGTGGACTCCATGGCTTCTCATATGATTCAAAGGATCCTCACCTCAATTTTCAAGATCTGATTCCTAAGATTGCTCGGTCAACAACTTAGATAGCCAACAGTTGACTGGTTTGACCTAAAAGTCAACTGTGGTCAAAGTACAGTCAAAATTCTTGATTTTTTGTCAACATCCTCATTTTGAAGTATAATTCATCATTTGATCAAGTATTTATCATGATTCATCAAGGAAAGCTCAAAAATCAACAAAAGTTCTAGTTTCTAAATTAGGGTTTTCTAGGAGAAAGTCAACTGAACTTTGACCGGCCATAACTTTCACATGGAACATAAGAAATTTCCTAACCAAAGCCTATTTTGAAGGAAATTGAATTCTATACAACTTTGTCTCTCTAAAGCCAAGACCAAAAATGCTTCATTGATGAGATATGGGCCAAAATATTACAGGTCCTTCTAGAAGCTCGCAAAAAGTAGTGTTTTGTCAGGAGCAATATCACCAAGATAAAATCTCCAAATGAAAAATATGTTCCAAAGTTGCTTTTAGAGGACATCTTGGGCTTTCCAAAAAGTCCTAGATTATCTCCATATGATAAATATTGAATGAGTTATGGTTTGCACAAGTTGGGCGAAATTGAGAAAATGCATGAAACCCTAATTGCACAATTTTTGATTTTTTGTTTAATGGGCCAAAGTTTTGGATTTTAAGCATTACCATGGTATATTTAGAAGCCCAGCATGCCATATATTTATTTTTATCATTATTATTTATTTTATTTTGAATTATATTCATTTTAATTCAAAGTTTAATAAAAGAAATAATGATAAATATGAAAGATATGATTTTGGTTGATTTCCCAATCAAATATTGAGCATAATATTCAGATTTAATCAAAGAAAAACGCGAGAGAATCTTGTGGAGCAAGAATGGCCAAGTTTATAAATATTTTGTACAAAATCTTTTTCAATTTCTTCTCTCACCAATCAACTTGATTCTCAAGCAATATTATAACCCTAAATCCATTCCCTATATATACCAACAAAAAGTCAGAACCCTAAGGACGAAAAAAGGAGAGCAAGGCACTAGGGTTTCATAAGTAAAGAAAATTCAAGGAAGGTGCAAAACTTGGATCTAGAATCGCATAAGCTTTCAGCCAAATTTAATCACATACTCTTGTTCCTGGGATACATTGGAGTAAGTTTGGATCTAAAAGCACGGGTATAACACGTTGTATGACTCCATGCATGAACTCATCTTTTGCATTTTTTTCTGTTAATTAAATTTCAATTCCTAACGTGTTTTAATTGAAACTAATAATATGGATGAGTTCCTGAGATCCCTTAGAGCAGGTATGGATCATCGTTGAGAGCATATCGTGGCCGAATCACATGACACCATGGCTTGGGCTCATGAAAGCTTTGCTTTCGTTTTAGCACTTGCGCGTGTTTACAGACCAAACAAAGGCCTCCATTGAATTCACACGGGTCATTTTAGTGGACCTGGATCTTTCTTTTGTTTGCTTGAATTGATTTTTGCAGGTTTCATGAGTGTAGCATAATTCGGAGGTTGAATCGCAGGTAAACGCGCAGCAAGAGTCGCGGGTATTTCCGCAGGTAAATTAAAGAAGGAGATGAACAATATGGTTGACTGTTTGACGTCCACGCGTGCCACACCCATGCATTCCTATTGGGCAGTCAGAAATCATATATTCTCTCTCTATTGCTAATTCGTGGCGCAGCGTGCTCCTGGGGTCCACTTTGAATTTTTGTTTGATCCCACCACTAATATTTCTTTTTCATATTTATTTTACCTTGTTGGTATTATTAATAGATAAGATTCCCAGTCCAGTTGGCGAAGCGTTTGAACTTGACACTCCATGACCTGGGTTTGATCCCAAGTTTATGCAATATTTTTCTTTGTATTTGTTTGCTCGCAGATCAGATACATACGCCCTACAAGAACTCATGGTGAGCCCTCACACGCTAGCCCTTGGATCGACCTTGAAACCAGATCAGAAGGATTCGAACGCTGCTCCACCGTGAGACCACCCAGGCAGCAGTTTTTTTTAAAAAACAATTGTCGCTTGCAGATCCTTTGTAGCCATATCCCACAAGTCCACTGTACGCCCTCATCTCATCACCATTGGATCACGCCCAGATCAAGCCAACGCACACAAAGGCTGCAGCGCACCATGGACCTCCAGAAGACGTCTAACCTGATCCGAAGCTAAGTTTTTTTCCAATTTTTTTATTTTTAATTACATTAATCCTTTTTATTTATTTCCTTTCCTCTCTTATATTTTTATTAAAATTATTTTATTTAACATTTTTATTCATTAAATAATATCTTTCATGACTCTTTAATTTATTTAATCGAAAACTCGATTTTTCTCATAACATTAAAAATAATCATTTTTAATAACAATAATTATTATTTTTCACATAAGCTTTTTAAATCGATTTAATTAATTAGGATCAATCCAATAATTAAAATCGTGATAAATAAGTTCATTCATACGCTAATCCTTTTTTTCTTTTTTATTCTTGATTTTCATATTTATCGAAGATTCGACGACGATTCAAGTTGATTTTGTTAGAACAAGAATTGTTCTGATCAATATTCTTAGTTTTGGTGATAACAATGTATATGAATTTTGTATGAGACAATGTGGTACTCTAATCCTATGCAATTTCCATTTCAGGAAACATATAAAGAGTATGCACAAAATTAGCACAAGAAGCACTGACTCAGAAGGTTCAACATGCAACATCAGAACATGCTCTGGCATGACATCAGAAGATGGTCAAGCAGAATCAGAACATGGTCTACTGAAGCATCAGAAGAACTTGAGATCAGAAGCAGAAGCACTGAAGTTCTCATGGTATCACGCTTGAAGCACTTCAAGGTTAGAAGACAAGAAGATACTCTGCACCAAGCTGTTGGACTCTGATGAAATTCAAACGTTGTATCTACAAACATCAGATCAGAAGCAAGTACAAGATGGCAGGCTACGCTGACTGACAAAAGGAACGTTAGAAGCTATTAACGGCAAAGTCAGTAAAAGCAGGAAAAGCAAGGCTCGAGGTAGTTGACAAAAGAGTGAAACATTAAATGTAACGCTGTACGGATCACGCAACGCATTAAATGCTCCCAACGGTCATCTTCTCAAAACGCCTATATATAGTGAAGTTCTGATCAGAAGCAAGGTTAACGAAACCATCTTACGAACAACCTTTCAATCTTGCTGAAACTCTGCTGAAATCAAAATCTATCAAACTTCATCTTCAACCTCACTTTATTGTAATATCTTAATGAGATTTAAGCTTAGAACTTAAGAGAAATATCACATTTGTGATTATAGCTTATTAAGAAGCATTGTAATACTCTTGTAAGAATTTGTTTTACATTTATTTGTAAAAGGTTCCTAGAGTGATCAAGGGGTGATCATAATACTCTAGAAGACTTAGAAGGTATCTAAGTGGAAAACCATTGTAATCAAGGTTGATTAGTGGATTAAATCCTCAGGTGAGGTAAATCACTCTAACAGGTGGACTGGAGTAGTTTCGTTAACAACGAACCAGGATAAAAATCATTGTGCAAATTGTTTTTATCTTAAGAGTTTTTAAAGATACACTTATTCACCCCCCCCCCCTTTCTAAGTGTTTTTCTATCCTTCAAATTTAAATATTTTTGAATGTAATAAGTAACTAGGATTTTATTTAATTTCCGTCTTTATTTTCCGCATACCCCCTACAGGTGTTTATTGTAAATCTCCCATCCCTAAAACTGTAATAGCTTAGGATTTTATTTTCCGCACTTTAATTTCAGCACAAAATTTATTGCGTGGTTAGTAAATTAGGGAGTTGAAACCATGAATTGGATCTAGAATGAGTAATTTTACAAGATAAATATAATCGAATTGAATCACTTGATTGTTCACTCACACACCTTTAAGGTAATCGCTCTTATGCTACCTTTCGATAAAAAATAGTCAAGTCCCTTTGTAGCAACCTGCCTAAAAGTTGAAAGTTTAGAGTCTCCACCTATTCTACCAAGGCAAATAGGAAACCTCGTGCAGTTAAGAGATCAGGGTAAGATACTATATTCAGGTCGAGGGAAGGTGTTAGGCACCCTAAACCCTTTCCTAAGGTTTGCATTGTAAAGTCAAGGTTTGTGGCAAAAATAAAGAAAGGTAACAGACAGTTTAAAGGCTAATTATATTGACATGATTAGAGTTTGGAGGAGGGGGACTCGCCTTGTTGCCAAGTGCCTACGTATCTCCTTAGGGAGAATCAGAGTCAACGTAGTTCGGGAAAGGGTTGTACGCCTTTAGAATTAGAATTTGATTTGATATGGTTTGAAGGCTTTTTGAGTGGCCTATCGCAGTTGTGATACTCGTAGTTTTGAAAAGGTTTGGGAAGTGTTTTAAGGTTGGGCGTACAACCCTGATTTTAATATGTTTTCGTTAGGTGTGATGATCAATAGATTTGATCATAATAATTAACGAATTGAATTGGTGTATTACTGGTTACTCAGATCAATAGATTTGATCGTCGCAGGCAGCAAATAAATGTATTTTAATAAAAGTTATTTTTTACCATCAATTATCATAACCAATATATTCAGTTATTACACGATGACAGATTAATTTATAAATCGATTGTTATCTCTTATCTACGACGATCAATAGAATTAATCGGATCATTAATAAAATTTGAAATAAGGTAAATATTAATGTTAAGTTAAATTAATTAAATTAAGTTTATCTCTCGTCAATGCGACTAATGATTATAATCGGATCGAGGAGAAAATAATATGGGAAACCAATTTAACAAATATTATTAATTCATTTATTTATTTAACTATAGAAAGGGGGTGCAGATTGCTTTGAAGAAGGAAATCAGGGGGTGCTAATAGAAAGGCCTGGCCCATTAAGGCAGAATTGGGTGATTCTGTGTGGTACTCAAGAGGGATCATGATATGGGCATTCAGTTAGGTGCGTAGGATCTAGATTAATGGTGAATCAAAGGGCCAGATCTGGGGTTTATGGTGGAACCTATGGTGAAAGGCGCATAGGATTATAGAGAAATATTTAGAAAAATAAATAGGCAAAGGGGAGGCTCGAACCCATGACCTCCCCCTCACCAGCGCATCACACAACCAACACACCAAACACCCATATGCGTTAAGCACACGCATCAAATATAAAATATACGAAATCAAGAAATACACGTATACAAACGCGCGCCAAATTTCAAATGGACCAGTGGTGAGGAGACACCTCATCGTCTTCCCCAAGAAGACACAAAAACCTGCAAACCTTTGCTGTTAGACGCTAGGCTTAAGGATCTAGAGGGGGGGTGAATAGATCTCTCAGAGTTTTTCGGAATTATTTCAAACTTAGGCGAAAGCGGTTCTGAATCGACTTGCGTCTATTGCAGACCACTATTGAAAAAGGTTGTATATGTGATGAAACCACAAAATAGTTGAGATTGATAATGAAAGGATATACAATTGAATCAATTCGTTGCACCAATGAAAAACTATTAACTTCTATTTTGATAAACTTTGTTTGCAATGCTTTGATAATGAATGAAGCAAAAAGACGAACAATATAACCAAATATGAATATTATCACTGAAAGAGACACAAAGGCTTCTCATCTTCGTTGCAATTTGAATATTATCACCAAGTGTTCGTCTTTCAGTTGTTGGTGTTAAAACTGCTCAATAATTGACAGAAAACAATATATATGAGAGCTTGTGTGTTAGTGCAGAGCAAACCTACAATTTTGGCATTTTTGAGAAGATAGGTTGACCTGTTGCATTGCTTAGGTCGACCTAACAGAAGTAGGTTTAATTGAGTTGAAATTGTTCCCAGTTAGGTTGACCTGTTGAAGGTTTAGGTCGACCTAAAGTCAGTTAGGTTGACCTGTTGAAGATTTAGGTCAACCTAAAGGCAGTTGTTGCCAGTTAGGTCGACCTGTTGAAGATTTAGGTCGACCTAAAGTCAGTTGAAATACGTTCTTGGGACTTTTCTTCAGTTTAGGTCGACCTAGGAGTGTGGGTAGGTCGACCTAACAGTGACATGTGTAAATTCCTTCAGTTTAGGTCGACCTAGGAAGGTGAATGGGTCGACCTAACAGTGGCATGTCTGTATCTTCTTTGTTTGCCTTAATTTGAGTCGACCAAATGATGCACTGGGTCGGCCTAGTTGATGCAAAACCATATGTTGAGTAATTTGAGCTTTATAGGTTGACCTTGAGTCATTCACTTGTGATTTTGTTGTTTGTTCACTTATGATGTTTGCCATGAATCGAAAACTCCTTGGTGAGTATAGGCTTGTACTTACATTTGCTACGTTTTAGCTACGAATTTTTCCGTAGCAAACCGAACTACCAAAATAGCGAATAGCACATATGTTCAAATAAATTTGGTGCGACCCCTTCGATCTACTTGTTTTCATCACACGAACCTAACCATCTTATTATTCTAGCCTAATTTTGCTTTTCAAAGAAAACCCCAAATTGAACCCTAATAGCTTGAATCGGCCTTCAATGGCCGATCACCCTAGAGTGCGTAATAATTCAATTAACATTCCAGAAACATCCACAACAATCAAACAAAGCAAAATATATGATCAAGACCTCATGAATATGCACACATCATGTTAACCGATTTAAGGTTCGTGGAGACTTGCTTTGGCTTATTGGAGGATAATCTGGGGGTGTTGATGTAGCGTGAGTATCCAGACAGCTTCAGAATGATCCCACGAACCTTTTGCAATCCTTAGAACCTCCTGAAAGTCACAAATGCTCCCAAACCGAATTTCACTTTCTTGGTGAAATTTTGAGTTCTTGAATGTGTGCCTCTGCAGAATGTTCAACCGCTAATGCGTTGGCCTCTCATCTCTACTTATAGAGGAATGATTTTAGGTTAAAACAATGGTCCAAATATCTCTTAAATCCAATGTTGCCCAATCTTGAAAAATTTGTTTAAAACTGGAATATAAACCTTCTATTTTTGTTCAATTTGTATCAATCTTCTTTTACTCACTATAGCATGAAATTATATTGCAAATTTGCAATAAATATTGATTGGAATTGATCACTATGAATCCTTTAATCCATTATTTGATTTTTCTCTTAATTATATCATTTTAAATCATTCTTAAATGAAATAAAAATCATATAAAATCAAATAAAAGGTAAAATTTCGTGGCCCTTGGTTTGGGTAACATAAGTGACTTGTGGACCAAGATTGAATCATAAAAACCTAGGCCCATTTGCAAAAAATTCCAATTTGAACCTCTTTTATTTCACTTTTTACCTCCAAAATCACCCAACTTTAACAAGGCATATCTCACTCAATTTTTAAGCTATGAATGAGTTCTAGGACTTTTTGGAAACCGCAAGATGTCCTCTATAAGCCACTTTCAAACATATTTTTCATTTGGAGATTTTATCTTGATCTTATGCCCTTTGAGAAAAAACTGCTTTTGATTGATGTTTGAAAAGGACTTGTAATGTTTTGTACCGTATCTCTCAAATGAAGCATTTCTGGCCTTGGTATGTGAGAGACAAAGTTGTAGGGAATCCAATTTCCTTCTAAATAGTCTTTGAGTGAGAAATTTTTAATGTTCCATGTGAAAGTTATGGCCAGTCAAAGTTGAGTTGACTTTCTCCTAAAGAAACCCTAATTTGAACCTTTCCGCATTTGTTCATTTCTGAGTTTCTATTGATGAATCATGGTCAAACTTTGATCAAATGATTGATATATACCCCTATACTTGATGTTTGACCAAAGATCAGAGGTTTGGTCCATGCTTTGATTATGGTTGACTTTTAGGTTTAATCAGTTGACTGTGAATCTTGGAGTTGTTTGAGTAGGTAACTTTTTGGAGTTGGGTCTTGACTTTTGCCATAGGATTATCTTAGATCATTATGAACCATGGAGACTTGATTGAGAACCTTGCCTTATTGATTTCCTCAAGAGAACTTCAAACCCTAGCTTGAGGAGGCTCTTGATTAAGGGAATGTTGTTTGGATAGTGAAGGATAGAAAAACACTTAGAAAGGGGGGGTTTGAATAAGTGTAGCTTTAAAAACTTGACAGATAAAAATAAATTGCACAGTTATTTTTATCCTGGTTCGTTGTTAACTAAACTACTCCAGTCCACCCCCGCAGAGATGATTTACCTCAACTGAGGATTTAATCCACTAATCGCACGGATTACAATGGTTTTCCACTTAGTCAGCAACTAAGTCTTCCAGAGTCTTCTGATCACACACTGATCACTCCAGGAACAACTGCTTAGATACCCTCTAAGACTTTCTAGATTATTCTGATCCACACGATCACTCTAGTTACAACCTGCTTAGATAACCTCTAAGACTTCCTAGAGTATTCTGATCCACACGATCACTCTAGTTCCTTACAACTTAATGTAATCAATTCTAAGAGTATTACAATTGCTTCTTAAAAGCTATAATCACAAACTGTGATATTTCTCTTAACGTTTAAGCTTAATCTCACTAATATATTACAACAGCAATGTAGTGAGCTTTGATGAAGATGAAGATTCTGAGCTTTGAGTAGAACAGAGTTTCAGCAAGTTAATATGAGTTGTTTTGTTCAGAATCGTTAACCTTGCTTCTCATCAGAACTTCATATTTATAGACGTTGGAGAAGATGACCGTTGAGTGCATTTAATGCTTTGCGTGTTCCGTACAGCATCGCATTTAATGTTATACGCTTTTGTCAACTACCTCGAGCCTTGTTCACGCTGTGTCTACTGACGTTGCCTTTAATAGCTTTTAACGTTCCTTTTGTCAGTCAGCGTAGCTTGCCACTTGTACTTCCTTCTGATCTGATGTTTGTGAATACAACGTTTGAATATCATCAGAGTCAAACAGCTTGGTGCAAAGCATCTTCTGATCTTCTGACCTTGAAGTGCTTCTGAGCGTGATACCATCAGAACTTCAGTGCTTCTGATCTCATGTTCTTCTGATGCTTCCATAGACCCATGTTCTGATTCTGCTTCGACCATCTTCTGATGTCTTGCCAGACCATGTTCTGATGTTGCATGCTGAACCCTTTGAGACAAAGCTTCTGAGCGCTGAATTATGCATACTCTTTATATATTTCCTGAAAAAGGAAATTGCATTGGATTAGAGTACCATATTATCTTAAGCAAAATTCATATTATTGTTATCATCAAAACTAAGATAATTGATCAGAACAAATCTTGTTCTAACAGATAGAACCCTAATCTTTGAGTCATTGTAGATGAAATGAAGGATGCAAATTTTGGGGTATGACACCCTTGGATATAGGGATACCTTAGCTTATTGCCTTTGATTCAAAATCACCATGTCCCTCCGATAAAAGATCATAGTCCCTTCGAGTTGCCTACGATAAATATGATCTCGTCCCTCGATAAAATGGTGATAGTCCCTTTGAATGCTAAGGTATCCTTACTGTTGCCTAAAATGACTATTAGGTCCTTCCCTGAGACTACCTGCCCTCTTTATGGTAGGGGAAGTCTTGTGGCGAACGATTATGATCGATGACCCTTAGATGACCCGCACATCCAATTGAAAGACTTCATGCCCTCTCATGGTACGGATAGACCCTTTCGTCCGAAAGACTTAAAGAACAAGAAAGACAAACTCAGGGTAGGTAGTTCTCAATTGCTTGCTCACATTCAAATCAAACTTTCAAATGCTTTTCACACCTCCTTTTCAAAATGATTTCCAAAAGGCTACGCTTATTTACATGCTAAAGTCCTTATTCAAATATTTTTTATTCACACACTACACTTGTTCTCAAACAATTCAAACATTCAAAAGTGAGCTAAGCAATTAAGAGCGGATAACCATGGATACAAAGGGTGCTTTACACCTTCCTTTTGTATAACCAACCCCCCGAACTCAAAATCTTTCAAAGGTCTTTCCTGTTCTTTTTGCCTTTCCAATTGGATAAAATAAAAGTCGGTGGAGACTCTTGCTTACCGCGACATTTCTTTAAAGTCAGTTCACCGTATTACACCCCTAGAGACCATAAAATCGGTAGTTGGACTACCGTTGACCAGCACAGAGAGAGAACTAGGGAACACCGTACCTTCCATCCAAGATAGCCACTTTTGACCAAAACCCATCCTACCAGGTAAAGTGATAACTTATTCTCACTATTTCTAGGGTTTATGTTGTTATTTGTCAAGCTCTGATCTCTATTGCAATCGTTGCTTTCATTGTTTTGGAGCCTAACCGTTACCCTGTTTGTTGTGGTTGTTCTCTGTTACAATTGTTTATTTGATTGCTTTGTTGCCTAATCTAACCGAAATTTTGTTGTGGTTGATTTCTATTAAAATTGTTGCTTTGATTATTTGGTAGCCTAACCTAACTGATACTTTGTTTTGGTTGATCTCAATTTTTTTATGTAAGGAAGTTTCCTTCATATTTTCTTGTATATTGACCAACTCCAATTTTTTGTTATCCGTGTTGTTCATTTTTTATCGAATCCATTATTGCTCATCTTCTGTGGCTTTTTATTCTTGTTTTGATCATTCTGGTTATTGTTACAGCTATTATGGATTCTATGTTTTGTAGCTTGATTGATACTTTGGGTGGTGTTTTGGAGTCCACCAAATGCTATCCATAATATTGATAATCATAGTTATGATACCGTTATCCTTATCGACCGTTTCGATAGAGTTTTCCAACCATCTTTGAAAATCATCTCAGGGTAATAATTGAAATTTATGCTTAGAGGAGACCCAAACCAAACTTTATATGTACGTCCATACACACTTTATGAACCAATAAGCCATGCTTGCCATGCTACTTTTTATTAGAGGTAGCCAATTATTTAAAACATGCTAGGTGAAGAATTGTTATCTCTAAGTAACTTTTGTCTTTACCCTTTCCTTCATTAATTTCACTTCTACACAATTTATTGCAATTAACTTTTTAACTTTCTTTTCCTGTGAAATCAGAAATTAATTTAGACTTTGATGGAAAGGTTCATAGATATTGATCCAAATCAAGGGAAAGAAATAATGTGAGGAATTTACATCCATGTCTACTTTCATTGTAATATATAGATGATTTTCATGTATAAGTTATCTTTAAATATTTGATAGCTCTTATTTAGTTAGAAAATATCTTTGAACTGCTTTAGTTTTTTAGTGGCATTTTATTTTTCACTTTGAATGTAACATCCCATATTAACCTATGCATTATTGTATATGTACTAGAAGCCTTAAATAGAATTGGGTAATTAGTTGGAAATGAACCAAGTGGCATTGTTGTAATTACCACTTAGTTAAAGGACAATTTGGACATTATACATTGTGCATGTGGACTTAATTAAGGCATGTTTGGAGTGATAGTGTTTCTTAAAACAGATTTTTATAAGTGGAGTGGAGAGTGTTAAGGAAGAGAAGCTCATGTGTTCATCTTCAAAACTCATTTTCGCAACTATGGTACAGCCCTCACTAAAAAGGTAATATCTCTTTGCTCATAACTCCGATTGAGCTGATTTTGGTCTTGTTGGAAAGCTTACAAATTTCTCTACGATTTGCATATATGGTTCGCATTTATAGGCACTATATTGATGGAGATAATCTGGTCTGAAGTTGAGTGATCCATGCTGAAAGTGTGAATATGAGGGTTACGGGATTGATGATGACTGGAGCAAAACCTTGATTAAGAAAGGATTATGGGAGCAGCATTGTTATTATCTTCATCTCTGCAACTCAGAACCTTCAAGCTTGAGGTGAGTTCCATAGTTAGAGCTTGGGTAGAATTTGGGGTTTTGTGAAATTGCATGATATTGGGGTTAGAGTGAGGATGATCATTTGCATGTTAATTTAATCAGTCATATACTTGTTCCTTTGATGCAACTGTATGTTATGGAATGTTGAAATATGATGGAATTCGTATTTTGGTTGTTGGGTAATCTAAGGATGAGTTAGAACACTATTGGAACTGGTATATTGCAAGAAAAATGTGATTTTTGCTTCTGGTTCAGTAAGCAATCGATTGCAGGGGTCAAGCAATCGACTGCACTGTGAAAAATTGACATTCTGCGCTTCTGGTTCAGCGAGCAATCGATTGCACACTGGTGCAAATCGATTTCACCTGACAGAAAATTATTCCTTTATTGTTTCGACCATAACTTGAGTTCTACAATTCGAAACGAAGCCCGGTCGGAAGCGTTGGAAAGGTCTTTTAATGATCTTTATGAATGTGCTTAGATATAATGCTTTTAATTGATTTAAAAGTTATGGAAAATGGACTTTTAGTTACACGATGTTGGATTAACATTGATAGAATTAAGAAATGTATGTTTAATTCCCCGAGTGCGATTCCGTTCCATGTCGGGAATCGGAAGCCTCTTTGTTATGAGACTAATGTGTGTCCATGTACATTCTAAATAATTATATGGTCTGATTATGTTTAATATATTCCATTATCGAAACATATTTAACTCACATGTGACGAGTATGTACAAATGGCATGATATTTATACGATGGATTTTGTCTAATATTATGTGCATATAATACAATGTAAATTGTTTTCCCGTCGTTCCGGTAGGACGTTCGGATGCTTGATTTTGGGAACTTGCCTTGGTTGAATATGCGTGAATCGGAGTATAACAGTACTACTAGGATAGTAAATCCTGTTTACCCACTATGTGGATGCCCATTGGTAGCCCGTGTGGCGTTTGTGATATGTATTATATACCATGGATGCTTGTTGTATATACGTGTCTATATCCGTATATTTTGCGTTACCTGAGCTACTATTACGGTGGAAGCAAGTGAGGGTCTTTAATGGCGTTTCCCACTTGGTAACTCACCTGCGTGATTAGTATGGTAAGTGGGTGATGCCACGTAGGCAATCACTGAATTACTTGCCTCTAGTAACGTCAATTAGACAATGTTACTAGGCTTTCGCCTGGTGGGCTTGTACGTCGAAAAGGACATATTGCACCTGTTTACTCACCTGCGTACAGAGGATGAATACCATTGCAGTGGAAGCAAGACCGGGGTCTTTAATGGCGTTTCCCACTTGGTAACTCACTGGCGTGCTTGGTGATGAGGTTGTAAATGCCACGTAGGCAATGGTACAACTTAACTCATCTCGGGTGGAATTCCATATAGGAATGACCCGAATTCATCGTGCGGTGTGCTTGTGCAAGTCTTTCGACATATATATACTTGGATACTCATCGAGGGTACGTGGCAGAGGTAGCCTAGTCAGATGGGTATAACTCCTTGATTCCTCACATAAGGATGTGAGTTTGCATATTGTGAATTGTTGTTTTATTGAACGCCTCATTGGGTAGTTATGGGACTTCCAATTGTGGTGATACCCTTCTTTGTATTTGCACCTAAAACGTGAGGCATAACCCCGGATTCTAGGTGAATCCGTTTATAATGCATGCACCCTATAGAACCGAGTGAACCCGTAAGATAGGGGAACTCACTGAGATTTAGTAATCTCACCCCATTCCAATTTTTTTCAGGAACAGGTTATAAGTGTTAGATTTGCTAGATGATCGGTTTCGAAGCTGCAGATGTGCAGAAGGCAGGAAGACCTCTGTAGAAGTTACCTTTCCGCTGTGCAATGATGAAGACAAGCTTCTTGGATACTCTATAATTAAGATTTATGTGGTATTCAGTTTTTTTCAATTCTTGTCTTTCACCTAGTTTGTATGTTTCTTGTATCATAAATAACATTACCGCATGTTATTCTAGACATATATGTACGGGGTGTTACAGTTGGTATCAGAGTCTAGTTGATTCTTGTCCTTGCCATGAGACATCACTGGAAATTCTCTTCTTCCTCACATGTGTGTGTTGCTCGCCCGATTCTTACTATCGTAGTATCCACTCATTGAGCCTGGCCAGCTCACAAGCTGTATATGCGATAGATGAGATCATGGTGGAGCCACCACAAGGACGCGTAAGATCCAAAGCGACTTGAGCCGAAGTAGTTGACGACCTTGTCATGGTAGAGATCTAAGACGTCGGGAGTTTCTGAGATCCGATGGGGCGAAGTGAGACCTCATCTGGATCCAAATAGTATTGGAGTAAATTTCGTGAAGAACTCGAGTAAGATTATAATAAGGAATTCTGAGATGGAATGAAGTCTGGGGCTATTAGAAATTTGTTTTCCGATCGTGATGCTAGTGGCTGATATGTTTTGAGAACCTGTCAGATGTAAGACTTTTGGGAATTTTAGCGAAGTAGTCTAAATCTCCTGGTTACTGTGATGTGGGCAGTACTTGGATGAACGCGATGTTTCACTCCAAGTCATTTCGGTAAGCCGTAAGTTGTGTGTGAATTACCCAGTAAAGAATTGTTGGAAGAGTAAAGATGTCAGTCTCTAATTGGGAAAAAGTTGGATACCCGATTAGGGGAAGAGCTACTATACTCCCGTTTTTGCTAACCTGTGAATGAGTCCTAGAACTACGCTAGGCGACAGTTGAAGCAAGTGAAACCGAAATGTGTTGTAGCCTAAGGTTCGTTCTAGTTATGATTCGTCTAACTCCGAGAGATACCACAGAACTACGCTTGGTGTTGGGTATTTAGATGAATGGAAACTAGTGTCATTTCGAAGTATTCGTAGGATGATTAAAGTCGTATTGACTGTTTGAACCTTGGTATTCCTATGCGAAGAGCTATTTATAGAATTTCTTATGCATGCACTGTGCAAGTGGGTATGCGCATGACATAACAATTCGAACCGAAACCTTATCCATTCTGATCTAGCTTATTGTTCCTAGTAAGTGAACCCTGAGCGCGAAGCACTCCTAGGTTTTAGCTTTCTAAGAAGTGTGGTTGGAGGGATTTGAAAAACGATGACCTTAACAGATCCCTGTCAAAACATTGTCGACCGTGACTATAGGATATGAGTAAAGATCATTATACGTTGTAGAGTAGGTTGCATGACTACATGGCTTCGGAGTGGGACCACCATGATTAGTACTACCAGACATGTATAACGCCACAGTATTGCTATCGTACACGAGATCTGACAGATGTAGGACAATGTTGACCCAGAGCTTAAGGAAAGTTTCTGATTGGTATTCGTAAGACGGGAACTCGAATTCTCCTAAGGTAGGCGTTATGAGGACCCATGTGTCGTACTAGGTAGTAGTTAACTATCAGGCAATAGTGGGACAGACCAAGTTGTAGTACTATGCTTATGGGGGTGCTAAGTGGTTGTAACCGCGTGGATGATGTCAGATGATCCCTTGTAGATGTTCTTGTTTCGTAAAGTGGCAGGTGGCGAGGGTGCATGAATTCCAATGGTGGATCTTATGTGAAGTTGTTATCTCTTGGCCGACGTATTGTTTGGATAGCATCTACTATTGGTGAGCAGTGTTGGAATGGATAGAGTGTATTATGAGTTAGCTAATATGTAATGAGTCTAGGAGAGTATCTGTAGACTCTTAGAGGCAAGCAATGTCAGTATCAATAAGCAGAAGCACGGAGTATGATTTATTGTATCATGGTCAAACTCAAGACATTAGAAACGTTGCATTTGGGAGTGCGATTGAGATAGTTTGTTGGAGAGCAGCTTCAGAAACAGTGAAGCACAGCTATGAGGCAATGTTGATCTGCAACTCGAGGTAGGATCCTGATTTGGCACTCGTGAGACACGAACTTGAAACTCTCATAAGGTTGGTGAGATAAGGATTCATATGTTGTGCTCGATGATTCAGGATTATGCGAGCGGGTGACCATGAGATGTATTAGATTCTAAATCTACGCCTATGAGGAGACCTTGGGTAGTCTTGGTCACGTGAGAATTTTAGGTTCCTGCATTGTGGATGTTTTAAATCTGTCAGATTGGTAAACCTTTATGCGTGAGTGTCCGAGATATGAGATATGTGTGAATAGAGTATCCTGGACAACACAATGTGTGGTTATCATATAACCTTGGTGAACAATGTTGGAGTGGATAAAGCATATTTTTGGATTAGCTCAATGTGGGATATACCTAGAGGAGTATTAGTAGTTCCTCAGTAATGTAGAAATGCCGAACTTGGAAAAGTAGAGGCACATTAGTTTTGGTAGTATCGTGGAATTTCAAAGGGAGATGTCCAAGGCACATAGTATGATCTCTTGTTTTGTAACTACACCTTAGCAGTTAGAAATGTTGCATTAGGGAACAAAACCGAAGAAGTTATCTTTGTGTCAGATTCAGAGAAGAAAGGCATTGGAGGACTACGTGATTGAAGTACGACTAAGAAAGGATTATTACATTAGTCAAGTCGCGTGGGTTATTATAAGTATTGTCACACCAACGGTATGAGGCCGTATGGTTGGGGAGAGTCAACGTGGAAGCTGTAAGATGTGGAAGTCGATAAGATAAGGCAAACTCGTAATCAGAGAAAGTATTTGGCTTTAGGAGCTCTTGAACCAAAACATGTGGACCAAGTTGTTTTCAAGTGGACTTAATCCAGAATGATGGAAATGTTAGTGACTTGATTTTGGGGATTACTCAACCTCAGAGAGTAGTGGGCGATGAGTGTGTTTAAGGTTCTGGCACGTGTTGTATTTGGACGAATGCCGAGAAGGAACTGTTTCTACTGAAAGACTAAGTATGGTGTAGTAATGGAACTAAGTGGACCATGGACGAAGTGTGATTCAGAGGATTCCAAGGAGTGTGTGACCGGTAGAGATCAGAGTAGCGCAACGGATAGGCAGAACCAGATAAGTATGTAGTGGGGTTGATGGACTACTTGTAGGATTTTACGTTTGAATGTGGATATCTTCCCAAGGGAACTCGCTAGAGCAATGTTTCGTTTGTTCCTATCTCCCAGTGATCCACCATAATCCCAAGAGGTATTGTTAATGTAACAGCTTAGAGGAGGCTTCATGATTGATGCATGATCAGATGTCCCCCCTGGTCGACGGTCAAGCTTGTGAATATAGTGACCATGGGAATGATGAAGTCAAGTAAAAGATGTTGCTTGACGAATAGTCATCGTGGACATGTCTTGTGCATTTATGAGCGTGCGTGAAAGCTTGGGCGATGGATGTAAGGACTGTTGTTAGAGTTCACCCTATATCAGTGGAGCCTTATGTAAAGTTGTGACGTATCAAGACTGTCGTTTCAGAATTGTACACCCTTGTGGCTTGCAGTTACAGTTATGTCGTCTAAAGCTAAATCAAGGATCGAAGTAAAAGTTTTATTGTACCAAGATAGTATACTTAGAGCAAGTCAATTTGAGCATCTGGGAATCAGAATTCGGGACTGAGGAATTCAACAAGCATCTGCATGACACCTTATGGATTTGAAATAATGAATGGAACTAAGGGAAGGAAGTGGAAAGTTTGGAGTAGGGTTGAGCTTGGCAGACATTTCAGATGAAAATTGTCCGACCGGAGTAGATTTCTCGAAATATTGAAGCTATGAAGACTCGGTGTGAAGAAGTAAGGTTGTGAACCTTGGAAGGATCGTTCCGAAGTATGTTGATGCAGAGTATCAAAAGAAATATGTTGTGTATGGACTGTGGTCCCAGTCAAGAGTGTTCGGACACATGTGTATATATGAGTTGTGTTTCTTGGATGGAACTACTTTCAATGGAAGTCATGAGGTTATCCAAAGGAGAAATGTAAGGAACATTCATCCCCTTGTTGGAAGAAGATGTGAGGAGCTTGTTATCATGGTGATTGGAAAGAATTCGAGGACGAATTCTATTTAAGGGGGGGAGAATGTAACATCCCATATTAACCTAAGCATTATTGTATATGTACTAGAAGCCTTAAATAGAATTGGGTAATTAGCTGGAAATGAACCAAGTGGCATTGTTGTAATTACCACTTAGTTAAAGGACAATTTGGACATTATACATTGTGCATGTGGACTTAAGGCATGTTTGGAGTGATAGTGTTTCTTAAAACAGATTTTTATAAGTGGAGTGGAGAGTGTTAAGGAAGAGAAGCTCATGTGTTCATCTTCAAAACTCATTTTCGCAACTATGGTACAGCCCTCACTAAAAAGGTAATATCTCTTTGCTGGTAACTCCGATTGAGCTGATTCTGGTCTTGTTGGAAAGCTTACAAATTTCTCTACGATTTGCATATATGGTTCGCATTTATAGGCACTATATTGATGGAGATAATCTGGTCTGAAGTTGAGTGATCCATGCTGAAAGTGTGAATATGAGGGTTACGGGATTGATGATGATGGGAGCAAAACCTTGATTAAGAAAGGATTGTGGGAGCAGCATTGTTATTATCTTCATCTCTGCAACTCAGAACCTTCAAGCTTGAGGTGAGTTCCATAGTTAGAGCTTGGGTAAGATTTGGGGTTTTGTGAAATTGCATGATATTGGGGTTAGAGTGAGGATGATCAATTGCATGTTAATTTAATCAGTCATATACTTGTTCCTTTGATGCAATTGTATGTTATGGAATGTTGAAATATGATGGAATTCGTATTTGGGTTGTTGGGTAATCTAAGGATGAGTTAGAACACTATTGGAACTGGTATATTGCAAGAAAAATGTGATTTTTGCTTCTGGTTCAGTAAGCAATCGATTGCAGGGGTCAAGCAATCGACTGCACTGTGGAAAATTGACATTCTGCGCTTCTGGTTCAGCGAGGAATCAATTGCACACTCGTGCAAATCGATTGCACCTGACAAAAAATTATTCCTTTATTATTTCGACCATAACTTGAGTTCTACAATTCAAAACGAAGCCCGGTCGGAAGCGTTGGAAAGGTCTTTTAATGATCTTTATGTATGTGCTTAGATATAATGCTTTTAATTGATTTAAAAGTTATGGAAAATGGACTTTTAGTTACATGATGTTGGATTAACATTGATTGAATTAAGAAATGTATGTTTAATTCCCCGAGTGCGGTTCCGTTCCATGTCGGGAATCGGAAGCCTCTTTGTTATGAGACTAATGTGTGTCCATGTACGTTCTAAATAATTATATGGTCTGATTATGTTTAATATATTCCATGATCGAAACATATTTAACTCACATGTGACGAGTATGTACAAATGGCATGATATTTATACGATGGATTTTGTCTAATATTATGTGCATATGATACAATGTAAATTGTTTTCCCGTCGTTCCGGTAGGACGTTCGGATGCTTGATTTTGTGAACTTGCCTTGGTTGAATATGCGTGAATCGGAGTATAACCGTACTACTACGATAGTAAATCCTGTTTACCCACTATGTGGATGCCCATTGGTAGCCCGTGTGGCGTTTGTGATATGTATTATATACCATGGATGCTTGTTGTATATACGTGTCTATATCCGTATATTTTGCGTTACCTGAGCTACTATTGCGGTGGAAGCAAGTGAGGGTCTTTAATGGCGTTTCCCACTTGGTAACTCACCTGCGTGATTAGTATGGTAGGTGGGTGATGCCACGTAGGCAATCACTGAATTACTTGCCTCTAGTAACGTCAATTAGACAATGTTACTAGGCTTTCGCCTGGTGGGCTTGTACATCGAAAAGGACATATTGCACCTGTTTACTCACCTGCGTACAGAGGATGAATACCATTGCAGTGGAAGCAAGACCGGGGTCTTTAATGGCGTTTCCCACTTGGTAACTCACTGGCGTGCTTGGTGATGAGGTTGTAAATGCCACGTAGGCAATGGTACAACTTAACTCATCTCGGGTGGAATTCCATATAGGAATGACCCGAATTCATCGTGCGGTGTGCTTGTGCAAGTCTTTCGACATATATGTACTTGGATACTCATCGAGGGTACGAGGCAGAGGTAGCCTAGTCAGATGGGTATAACTCCTTGATTCCTCACATAAGGATGTGAGTTTGCATATTGTGAATTGTTGTTTTATTGAACGCCTCATTGGGTAGTTATGGGACTTCCAATTGTGGTGATACCCTTGTTTGTATTTGCACCTAAAACGTGAGGCATAACCCCGGATTCTAGGTGAATCCGTTTATAATGCATGCACCCTGTAGAACCGAGTGAACCCGTAAGATAGGGGAACTCACTGAGATTTAGTAATCTCACCCCATTCCAATTTTTTTTTTTTTTCAGGAACATGTTATAAGTGTTAGATTTGCTAGATGATCGGTTTCGAAGCTGCAGATGTGCAGAAGGCAGGAAGACCTCTGTAGAAGTTACCTTTCCGCTGTGCAATGATGAAAACAAGCTTCTTGGATACTCTATAATTAAGATTTATGTTGTATTCAGTTTTTTTCAATTCTTGTCCTCAAACAGGGCCAAACACTCAAATCGCAAAAGTAAAAATCCAAAGAATCAAGAATCGACAAGATTTGGAAAAACAAAACAATTGTACGGTTCAAACAAAAACGTACGAACAAAGTAAATACTTACCACTATCCTACAACGACAACATGAAAATGAAACGATTCCTAAGTACAAAAATCATACAAAACATTCTAAACAAAAACAAGCTCAATCACGAATCACGTCTAGCAAAAACTCATCGGTAGATGAAAAACACAGAAAGGTGAGGACTTTGAACACTCATCCAACAATCTTGCAAACAATAGACAAAATTATGCGTTCATCTAAAAATAGTATTGAAAATGCAACGACACGAATCACAAGGGCTTTCAAGGTTGTAATGTGGTTCGGTTAACAAACAAGTGATAAGTCCTAAAGCTAATCGAAACAAAAACTTGCCTAAACCTAAGGGAGTAATTACTTCCACAAAGTTTCAAACAATACAATTTCAATCCAACTTTTCTCTTCATCACAAATTTCACACCAAACACAAAACTTATTAGCACACTCTTATTCAAAACTCTTTTTGTTCTTTTCTTTTTCAAGCTTTTCTCTTTTTTTCTTTCTTTTTCTTTTCTTTTCTTTCCACTACCTCATATCAATCACATCATAAAGAGGCAAACACCTTCTCCCCAACTTGAATTCAACCATATTATCAAAGTGTGAATACTCCCTACTTTCTAAGGCAAGGTAAAAATTCAAACCAAAAAACATGGTTGAGGGTTCAAGAAAACAAAGAATCAACATCCATACAAAAATGAGAACCAAACACTCATAGACAAGCATTTAGCAAAAACAACATGGACATTGACAAAAAGGCTCAAAAGGGATACTAATGATCACACACTCACAAGGTGAATTGAATATTTGGCTATGGTAGTTGTGCTCATAATCAAACAAGTGCCTTGATCACTTTCGTGCATTCACAAAATCGATACAGACGAAAGATTAAACATAATAATATCCAGTTAAAACAAGAAATGTCGGTCACTCACATATATACACAATGGAAAGCCACCTCACATTTATGGTTAAAAGGGGAAACTAATTGTGATTCAAGTCATGAGCAAGTTATGCAAAAAGAATGAATAGTATGAAAATTGTACAAATGAAAAGTCTCCTAAACATGCTATGCTATAGAAAGCGATAAACGAGTACCTTGCAACGTACAAATTCGATCAATCATTACCGCACAACCGGCTTGTTGAATCAATCAAAATCGAAGAATTACCAAATGCGACTCCAAGTAATCGGGACAAAATTTGAGTCTAAACACAAACAAAATCATTAAAAATAAATCGATAAAATACTATACTATAAAGCCTTGGTGTAAGTGGGAAAAAGGCGAGCCGAGTGACCCGTTAAAAAGAGGTCACTGGCCAAGAGCAACCCAGCGCGCGACGCACCCATAAGCGCGCGACGCGCGCTACACCAGAAAAACCAGACCAGTCTAAAAAGACAGATTTTCCAGTGAGCCACCACTTAACACCTACACAACTCAATTACAGAAAAACAGAAAAATAAAACCGTTGGGGTGCCTCCCAACAAGCGCTCGTTTAACGTCGTTAGCTCGATGCCTTTATTGTTTCGCGAATGGTAAGAAACTTCCTCGCGGTACGCCAATGCTTTCGCCTCAAACGCAACCTAAAGAAAATGACCTGCCCAAACACTTAATCAAAAGATTTGGAAGTATTCAATCGGGAATACGTATACTTTGTGAATACGTATACTTTGTGAATAGATGTATTTTCATACACTTTTATACCGTTTGATAGTTTTGTTGTATTTTTGTAGGTATTCTTGCGTTTTTGGAGCCATGAGGAATAAAGTGTCGAAGACACGGCTGCGAGAGCAAAGAGGAAATAATTCTGCTGTTCTGGTGCAGGGCGCTTCGCGCGCTGTAGGGCGCGCCGCGCCCTCTTTGAGTTTGAAGAACATAAGCTGGCAGAAGTTAGGGTGCGTCGCGCCGGATTAGGGCGCGTCGCGCTCTAGGGCGGTTTGGTAAATTTATACAGGGCGCGTCGCACTGAAGTAGGGCGCGTCGCGCCCACTGCGAAACTCAGTTTTGTATAAATAGTTAATAACAGATTTTTTAGGTTTTTTATCACCTCTTCTTGACAAGTTGAGCTCTGATCCTTTCTTGGTGGTTTAGAGGTTTAGGAAACACCATTGGGTGCGACGTCATGTGGATTGATCATGGATCTGACTCGATTTCATTGTACCGGTGAGATCTTTCTGGTTCATCTTCTCTCTTCCCTTTGTTTCATTCCAATGGTGGGTGTTGTATGTATGTTTCTACTCTTATTGTATGTATATTTGTGGATCTTGGGATCGTTTATATATTCGCTTTACAAATCATCATTGTTGTTGTTCTTGATCTTTTTGCTTAAATGCTCTGGATTTGTGTTGTTGCAGACATGGACACCATAGATCTTGATTAGGAATGATAGCTGTTAGTTTCTGGGTTGCAGACATGGATTCAGGACTAACAATCGTAGTGGGTATCGAGTCTAATGCCTCCGTGTTGTTTGTGTCGGTGGAGAAATCGCTGATGTGAATAGTACGGTTGAGCTTTCGTCGGTGTTGCAGACATGGGCACCGATGCGGCATCTCGAGTGATGCCCGGTGATGTTGACGCGTATTGTGAGTGTAGAGCGATAGATCTTCAGATTTAAGTATTCGACGGGTAGAACGAAATGCAATTCCATAACTCTTTCTCTTAGACTATTGAGATTTTTTATCTGCTTTTATTTACTTTTCCCGCATTTACTTTCCGCACCCAAATCATGAAACTTAGAACGCGAGAAAGTCGAACGGCAGTTCTTCTCACCGATCTCTGTGGACACGATAATTCCCGGATGAATACTCCCAAAACTTTTGTTGCTTGCCGCTCTACCGCTCCAACAAAATGGCGCCGTTGCCGGGGATTGGTTGAGATTAATCGCATTGCGATGGTTTTATGTTTTAAGTTTCGTATAGTTTTGATTAAGTGTTTGGGCAGGTCATTTTCTTTAGGTTGCGTTTGAGGCGAAAGCATTGGCGTACCGCGAGGAAGTTTCTTACCATTCGCGAAACAATAAAGGCGTCGAGCTAACGACGTTAAACGAGCGCTTGTTGGGAGGCACCCCAACGGTTTTATTTTTCTGTTTTTCTGTAATTGAGTTGTGTAGGTGTTAAGTGGTGGCTCACTGGAAAATCTGTCTTTTTAGACTGGTCTGGTTTTTCTGGTGTAGCGCGCGTCGCGCGCTCATGGGTGCGTCGCGCGCTGGGTTGCTTTTAGCCAGTGACCTCTTTTTAACGGGTCACTCGGCTCGCCTTTTTCCCACTTACACCAAGGCTTTATAGTATAGTATTTTATCGATTTATTTTTAATTCTTTTGTTTGTGTTTAGACTCAAATTTTGGCCCGATTACTTGGAGTCGCATTTGGTAATTCTTCGATTTTGATTGATTCAACAAGCCGGATGTGCGGTAATGATTGATCGAATTTGTACGTTGCAAGGTACTCGTTTATCGCTTTCTATAGCATAGCATGTTTAGGAGACTTTTCATTTGTACAATTTTCATACTATTCATTCTTTTTGCATAACTTGCTCATGACTTGAATCACAATTAGTTTCCCCTTTTTAACCATAAATGTGAGGTGGCTTTCCATTGTGTATATATGTGAGTGACCGACATTTCTTGTTTTAACTGGATATTATTATGTTTAATCTTTCGTCTGTATCGATTTTGTGAATGCACGAAAGTGATCAAGGCACTTGTTTGATTTTGAGCACAACTACCATAAGCCAAATGTCATTTTACCTTGTGAGTGTGTGACCATTCGTACCCCCTTTGAGCCTTTTTGTCATTGTCCATTTTGTTTTTGAACTTGAGACATAGTTCACCCTTTTTGATGGATTTTGATTATCTTTGTTTTCTTGACCTTAACTATGATGTTTAGTTGGATTTTTACCTTGCCTTAGAAAGTAGGGAGTATTCACTTTATGTTATGGTTGAATTCAAGTTGGGGAGAAGGTGTTTGCCTCTTTATGTTGTGATTGATGTGAGGTTAAGAAAAGAAAAAGAAAAAGAAAAAAAAAGTGAGAAAGAAAGAAAAGAAAAAGAAAGAAAAAAAGAGAAAAGCTTGAAAAAGAAAAGAACAAAAAGAGTTTTGAATAAGAGTGTGCTAATAAGTTTTGTGTTTGGTGTGAAATTTGTGATGAAGAGAAAAGTTGGATTGAAATTGTATTGTTTGAAACTTTGTGGAAGTAATTACTCCCTTAGGTTTAGGCAAGTTTTTGTTTCGATTAGCTTTAGGACTTATCACTTGTTTGTTAACCGAGCCACATTACAACCTTGAAAGCCCTTGTGATTCGTGTCGTTGCATTTTCAATACTATTTTTAGATGAACGCATAATTTTGTCTATTGTTTGCAAGATTGTTGGATGAGTGTTCAAAGTCCTCACCTTTCTGTGTTTTTCATCTACCGATGAGTTTTTGCTAGACGTGATTCGTGATTGAGCTTGTTTTTGTTTAGAATGTTTTGTATGATTTTTGTACTTAGGAATCGTTTCATTTTCATGTTGTCGTTGTAGGATAGTGGTAAGTGTTTACTTTGTTCGTACGTTTTTGTTTGAACCGTACAATTGTTTCGTTTTTCTAAACTTTGTTGATTCTTGATTCTTTGGATTTTTACTTTTGCGATTTGAGTGTTTAGCCCTGTTTGAGGACAAACAGATTCTAGTTGGGGAGAGTTGTTAAGTGCCAAATTGTAGTTATTTTGTGTATGTAAATAGTGGCACTTATCAATGCTTTTTGTTAATACCGTTTGAATAATTCCCCGTTTTTGTGTAAATACGTATACTTTGTGAGTAGATGTATTTTCATACACTTTTATACCGTTTGATAGTTTTGTTGTATTTTTGTAGGTATTCTTGCGTTTTTGGAGCCAGGAGGAATAAAGTGTCGAAGACACGGCTGCGAGAGCAAAGAGGAAATAATTCTGCTGTTCTGGTGCAGGGCGCTTCGCGCGCTGTAGGGCGCGTCGCGCCCTCTTTGAGTTTGAAGAACATAAGCTGGCAGAAGTTAGGGTGCGTCGCGCCGGATTAGGGCGCGTCGCGCTCTAGGGCGGTTTGGTAAATTTATACAGGGCGCGTCGCACTGAAGTACGGCGCGTCGCGCCCACTGCGAAACTCAGTTTTGTATAAATAGTTAATAACAGATTTTTTAGGTTTTTTATCACCTCTTCTTGACAAGTTGAGCTCTGATCCTTTCTTGGTGGTTTAGAGGTTTAGGAAACACCATTGGGTGCGACGTCATGTGGATAGATCATGGATCTGACTCGATTTCATTGTACCGGTGAGATCTTTCTGGTTCATCTTCTCTCTTCCCTTTGTTTCATTCCAATGGTGGGTGTTGTATGTATGTTTCTACTCTTATTGTATGTATATTTGTGGATCTTGGGATCGTTTATATATTCGCTTTACAAATCATCATTGTTGTTGTTCTTGATCTTTTTGCTTAAATGCTCTGGAATTGTGTTGTTGCAGACATGGACACCATAGATCTTGATTAGGAATGATAGCTGTTAGTTTCTGGGTTGCAGACATGGATTCAGGACTAACAATCGTAGTGGGTATCGAGTCTAATGCCTCCGTGTTGTTTGTGTCGGTGGAGAAATCGCTGATGTGAATAGTACGGTTGAGCTTTCGTCGGTGTTGCAGACATGGGCACCGATGTGGCATCTCGAGTGATGCTCGGTGATGTTGATGCGTATTGTGAGTGTCGAGCGATAGATCTTCAGATTTAAGTATTCGACGGGTAGAACGAAATGCAATTCCATAACTATTTCTCTTAGACTATTGAGGTTGTTTATCTGCTTTTATTTACTTTTCCCGCATTTACTTTCCGCACCCAAATCATGAAACTTAGAACGCGAGATAGTCGAACGGCAGTTCTTCTCACCGATCTCTGTGGACACGATAATTCCCGGATGAATACTTCCAAAACTTTTGTTGCTTGCCGCTTTACCGCTCCAACAAAATGTGTTAAGTGCCAAATTGTAGTTATTTTGTGTATGTAAATAGTGGCACTTATCAATGCTTTTTGTTAATACCGTTTGAATAATTCCCCGTTTTTGTGTAATTACGTTTACTTTACGAATACTTGTATTTTCATATACTTTTATACCGTTTGATAGTTTTGTTGTATTTTTGTAGGTATTCTTGCGTTTTCGGAGCCTTGAGGAATAAAGTGTCGAAGACACGGCTGCGAGAGCAAAGAGAAAATAATTCTGCTGTTCTGGTGCAGGGCGCTTCGCGCGCTGTAGGGCGCGTCGCGCCCTCTTTGAGTTTGAAGAACATAGTCTGGCAGAAGTTAGGGCGCGTCGCGCCGGATTAGGGCGCTTCGCGCTCTAGGGCGGTTTGGTAAATTTATATAGGGCGCGTCGCGCCCACTGCGAAACTCAGTTTTGTTAGGGCGCGTCCCGGATGAATACTTCCAAATTGTAGTTATTTTGTGTATGTAAATAGTGGCACTTATCAATGCTTTTTGTTAATACCGTTTGAATAATTCCCCGTTTTTGTGTAAATACGTATACTTTGTGAATAGATGTATTTTCATACACTTTTATACCGTTTGATAGTTTTGTTGTATTTTTGTAGGTATTCTTGCGTTTTTGGAGCCTTGAGGAATAAAGTGTCGAAGACACGGCTGCGAGAGCAAAGAGGAAATAATTCTGCAGTTCTGGTGCAGGGCGCTTCGCGCGCTGTAGGGCGCGTCGCGCCCTCTTTGAGTTTGAAGAACAAAAGCTGGCAGAAGTTAGGGCGCGTCGCGCCGGATTAGGGCGCGTCGCGCGCTAGGGCGGTTTGGTAAATTTATACAGGGCGCGTCGCACGGAAGTAGGGCGCGTCGCGCCCACTGCGAAACTCAGTTTTGTATAAATAGTTAATAACAGATTTTTTTAGGTTTTTTATCACCTCTTCTTGACAAGTTGAGCTCTGATCCTTTTTTTGTAGTTTAGAGGCTTAGGAAACACCATTGGGTGCGACGTCATGTGGATTGATCATGGATCTGACTCGATTTCATTGTACCGGTGAGATCTTTCCGATTCATCTTCTCTCTTCCCTTTGTTTCATTCCAATGGTGGGTGTTGTATGTATGTTTCTACTTTTATTGTATGTATATTTGTGGATCTTGGGATCGTTTATATATTCGCTTTACAAATCATCATTGTTGTTGTTCTTGATCTTTTTGCTTAAATGCTCTGGATTTGTGTTGTTGCAGACATGGACACCATAGATCTTGATTAGGAATGATAACTGTTAGTTTCTGGGTTGCAGACATGGATTTAGGACTAACAATCGTAGTGGGTATCGAGTTTAATGCCTCCGTGTTGTTTGTGTCGGTGGAGAAATCGCTGATGTGAATAGTACGGTTGAGCTTTCGTCGGTGTTGCAGACATGGGCACCGATGTGGCATCTCGAGTGATGCCCAGTGATGTTGATGCGTATTGTGAGTGTCGAGCGATAGATCTTCAGATTTAAGTATTCGACGGGTAGAACGAAATGCAATTCCATAACTATTTCTCTTAGACTATTGAGATTGTTTATCTGCTTTTATTTACTTTTCCCGCATTTACTTTCCGCACCCAATTCATGAAACTTAGAACACGAGATAGTCGAACGGCAGTTCTTCTCACCGATCTCTGTGGACACGATAATTCCCGGATGAATACTTCCAAATCTTTTGTTGCTTGCCGCTCTACCGCTCCAACAAAATGGCGCCGTTGCCGGGGATTGGTTGAGATTAATCGCATTGCGATGGTTTTATGTTTTAAGTTTCGTATAGTTTTGATTAAGTGTTTGGGTAGGTCATTTTCTTTAGGTTGCGTTTGAGGCGAAAGCATTGGCGTACCGCGAGGAAGTTTCTTACCATTCGCGAAACAATAAAGGCGTCGAGCTAACGACGTTAAACGAGCGCTTGTTGGGAGGCACCCCAACGGTTTTATTTTTCTGTTTTTCTGTAATTGAGTTGTGTAGATGTTAAGTGGTGGCTCACTGGAAAATCTGTCTTTTTAGACTGGTCTTGTTTTTCTGGTGTAGCGCGCGTCGCGCGCTCATGGGTGCGTCGCGCGCTGGGTTGCTTTTGGCCAGTGACCTCTTTTTAACGGGTCACTCGGCTCGCCTTTTTCCCACTTACACCAAGGCTTTATAGTATAGTATTTTATCGATTTATTTTTAATTCTTTTGTTTGTGTTTAGACTCAAATTTTGGCCCGATTACTTGGAGTCGCATTTGGTAATTCTTCGATTTTGATTGATTCAACAAGCCGGATGTGCGGTAATGATTGATCGAATTTGTACGTTGCAAGGTACTCGTTTATCGCTTTCTATAGCATAGCATGTTTAGGAGACTTTTCATTTGTACAATTTTCATACTATTCATTCTTTTTGCATAACTTGCTCATGACTTGAATCACAATTAGTTTCCCCTTTTTAACCATAAATGTGAGGTGGCTTTCCATTGTGTATATATGTGAGTGACCGACATTTCTTGTTTTAACTGGATATTATTATGTTTAATCTTTCGTTTGTATTGATTTTGTGAATGCACGAAAGTGATCAAGGCACTTGTTTGATTATGAGCACAACTACCATAGCCAAATATTCAATTCACCTTGTGAGTGTGTGATCATTAGTATCCCTTTTGAGCCTTTTTGTCAATGTCCATGTTGTTTTTGCTAAATGCTTGTCTATGAGTGTTTGGTTCTCATTTTTGTATGGATGTTGATTCTTTGTTTTCTTGAACCCTCAACCATGTTTTTTTGGTTTGAATTTTTACCTTGCCTTAGAAAGAAGAGAGTATTCACACTTTGATAATATGGTTGAATTCTAGTTGGGGAGAAGGTGTTTGCCTCTTTATGATGTGATTGATATGAGGTAGTGGAAAGAAAAGAAAAGAAAAAGAAAAAAAATGTGAGAAAGAAAGAAAAGAAAAAGAAAGAAAAAAGAGAAAAGTTTGAAAAAGAAAAGAACAAAAAGAGTTTGGAATAAGAGTGTGCTAATAAGTATTGTGTTTTGGTTTGACAATTTGTGATAAAGAAGAAGTTTGATTGAAATTATATTGTTTGAAACTTTGTGGAAGTAATTACTCCCTTAGGTTTAGGCAAGTTTTTGTTTCGATTAGCTTTAGGACTTATCATTTGTTTGTTAACCGAGCCACATTACAACCTTGAAAGCCCTTGTGATTCGTGTCGTTGCATTTTCGATACTATTTTTGGATGAATGCATAATTTTTTCTATTGTTTGCAAGATTGTTGGATGAGTGTTCAAAGTCCTCACCTTTCGGTGTTTTTCATCTACAGATGAGTTTTTGCTAGGCGTGATTCATTATTGAGCTTGTTTTTGTTTAGAATGTTTTGTATGAATTTTGCACTTAGGATTCGTTTCATTTTCATGTTCGTTGTAGGATTGTGGTAAGTGTTTACTTTGTTTGTGCGTTTTTGTTTGAACCGTACAATTGTTTCGTTTTTCCAAATCTTGTTGATTCTTGATTCTTTGGATTTTTACTTTTGATTCTTTGAATGTTTGGCCCTGTTTGAGGACAAACAGATTCTAGTTGGGGAGAGTTGTTAAGTGCCAAATTGTAGTTATTTTGTGTATGTAAATAGTGGCACTTATCAATGCTTTTTGTTAATACCGTTTGAATAATTCCCCGTTTTTGTGTAAATACGTATACTTTGTGAATAGATGTATTTTCATACACTTTTATACCGTTTGATAGTTTTGTTGTATTTTTGTAGGTATTCTTGCGTTTTTGGAGCCTTGAGGAATAAAGTGTCGAAGACACGGCTGCGAGAGCAAAGAGGAAATAATTCTGCTGTTCTGGTGCAGGGCGCTTCGCACGCTGTAGGGCGCGTCGCGCCCTCTTTGAGTTTGAAGAACAAAAGCTGGCAGAAGTTAGGGCGCGTCGCGCCGGATTAGGGCGCGTCGCGCGCTAGGGCGGTTTGGTAAATTTATACAGGGCGCGTCGCACTGAAGTAGGGCGCGTCGCGCCCACTGCGAAACTCAGTTTTGTATAAATAGTTAATAACAGATTTTCTTAGGTTTTTTATCACCTCTTCTTGACAAGTTGAGCTCTGATCCTTTTTTTGTAGTTTAGAGGCTTAGGAAACACCATTGGGTGCGACGTCATGTGGATTGATCATGGATCTGACTCGATTTCATTGTACCGGTGAGATCTTTCCGATTCATCTTCTCTCTTCCCTTTGTTTCATTCCAATGGTGGGTGTTGTATGTATGTTTCTACTTTTATTGTATGTATATTTGTGGATCTTGGGATCGTTTATATATTCGCTTTACAAATCATCATTGTTGTTGTTCTTGGTCTTTTTTCTTAAATGCTCTGGATTTGTGTTGTTGCAGACATGGACACCATAGATCTTGATTAGGAATGATAACTGTTAGTTTCTGGGTTGCAGACATGGATTTAGGACTAACAATCGTAGTGGGTATCGAGTTTAATGCCTCCGTGTTGTTTGTGTCGGTGGCGAAATCGCTGATGTGAATAGTACGGTTGAGCTTTCGTCGGTGTTGCAGACATGGGCACCGATGTGGCATCTCGAGTGATGCCCAGTGATGTTGATGCGTATTGTGAGTGTCGAGCGATAGATCTTCAGATTTAAGTATTCGACGGGTAGAACGAAATGCAATTCCATAACTATTTCTCTTAGACTATTGAGATTGTTTATCTGCTTTTATTTACTTTTCCCGCATTTACTTTCCGCACCCAATTCATGAAACTTAGAACACGAGATAGTCGAACGGCAGTTCTTCTCACCGATCTCTGTGGACACGATAATTCCCGGATGAATACTTCCAAATCTTTTGTTGCTTGCCGCTCTACCGCTCCAACAAAATGGCGCCGTTGCCGGGGATTGGTTGAGATTAATCGCATTGCGATGGTTTTATGTTTTAAGTTTCGTATAGTTTTGATTAAGTGTTTGGGTAGGTCATTTTCTTTAGGTTGCGTTTGAGGCGAAAGCATTGGCGTACCGCGAGGAAGTTTCTTACCATTCGCGAAACAATAAAGGCGTCGAGCTAACGACGTTAAACGAGCGCTTGTTGGGAGGCACCCCAACGGTTTTATTTTTCTGTTTTTCTGTAATTGAGTTGTGTAGGTGTTAAGTGGTGGCTCACTGGAAAATCTGTCTTTTTAGACTGGTCTTGTTTTTCTGGTGTAGCGCGCGTCGCGCGCTCATGGGTGCGTCGCGCGCTGGGTTGCTTTTGGCCAGTGACCTCTTTTTAACGGGTCACTCGGCTCGCCTTTTTCCCACTTACACCAAGGCTTTATAGTATAGTATTTTATCGATTTATTTTTAATTCTTTTGTTTGTGTTTAGACTCAAATTTTGGCCCGATTACTTGGAGTCGCATTTGGTAATTCTTCGATTTTGATTGATTCAACAAGCCGGATGTGCGGTAATGATTGATCGAATTTGTACGTTGCAAGGTACTCGTTTATCGCTTTCTATAGCATAGCATGTTTAGGAGACTTTTCATTTGTACAATTTTCATACTATTCATTCTTTTTGCATAACTTGCTCATGACTTGAATCACAATTAGTTTCCCCTTTTTAACCATAAATGTGAGGTGGCTTTCCATTGTGTATATATGTGAGTGACCGACATTTCTTGTTTTAACTGGATATTATTATGTTTAATCTTTCGTTTGTATTGATTTTGTGAATGCACGAAAGTGATCAAGGCACTTGTTTGATTATGAGCACAACTACCATAGCCAAATATTCAATTCACCTTGTGAGTGTGTGATCATTAGTATCCCTTTTGAGCCTTTTTGTCAATGTCCATGTTGTTTTTGCTAAATGCTTGTCTATGAGTGTTTGGTTCTCATTTTTGTATGGATGTTGATTCTTTGTTTTCTTGAACCCTCAACCATGTTTTTTTGGTTTGAATTTTTACCTTGCCTTAGAAAGAAGAGAGTATTCACACTTTGATAATATGGTTGAATTCTAGTTGGGGAGAAGGTGTTTGCCTCTTTATGATGTGATTGATATGAGGTAGTGGAAAGAAAAGAAAAGAAAAAGAAAAAAAATGTGAGAAAGAAAGAAAAGAAAAAGAAAGAAAAAAGAGAAAAGTTTGAAAAAGAAAAGAACAAAAAGAGTTTGGAATAAGAGTGTGCTAATAAGTATTGTGTTTTGGTTTGACAATTTGTGATAAAGAAGAAGTTTGATTGAAATTATATTGTTTGAAACTTTGTGGAAGTAATTACTCCCTTAGGTTTAGGCAAGTTTTTGTTTCGATTAGCTTTAGGACTTATCATTTGTTTGTTAACCGAGCCACATTACAACCTTGAAAGCCCTTGTGATTCGTGTCGTTGCATTTTCGATACTATTTTTGGATGAATGCATAATTTTTTCTATTGTTTGCAAGATTGTTGGATGAGTGTTCAAAGTCCTCACCTTTCGGTGTTTTTCATCTACAGATGAGTTTTTGCTAGGCGTGATTCATTATTGAGCTTGTTTTTGTTTAGAATGTTTTGTATGAATTTTGCACTTAGGATTCGTTTCATTTTCATGTTCGTTGTAGGATTGTGGTAAGTGTTTACTTTGTTTGTGCGTTTTTGTTTGAACCGTACAATTGTTTCGTTTTTCCAAATCTTGTTGATTCTTGATTCTTTGGATTTTTACTTTTGATTCTTTGAATGTTTGGCCCTGTTTGAGGACAAACAGATTCTAGTTGGGGAGAGTTGTTAAGTGCCAAATTGTAGTTATTTTGTGTATGTAAATAGTGGCACTTATCAATGCTTTTTGTTAATACCGTTTGAATAATTCCCCGTTTTTGTGTAAATACGTATACTTTGTGAATAGATGTATTTTCATACACTTTTATACCGTTTGATAGTTTTGTTGTATTTTTGTAGGTATTCTTGCGTTTTTGGAGCCTTGAGGAATAAAGTGTCGAAGACACGGCTGCGAGAGCAAAGAGGAAATAATTCTGCTGTTCTGGTGCAGGGCGCTTCGCACGCTGTAGGGCGCGTCGCGCCCTCTTTGAGTTTGAAGAACAAAAGCTGGCAGAAGTTAGGGCGCGTCGCGCCGGATTAGGGCGCGTCGCGCGCTAGGGCGGTTTGGTAAATTTATACAGGGCGCGTCGCACTGAAGTAGGGCGCGTCGCGCCCACTGCGAAACTCAGTTTTGTATAAATAGTTAATAACAGATTTTTTTAGGTTTTTTATCACCTCTTCTTGACAAGTTGAGCTCTGATCCTTTTTTTGTAGTTTAGAGGCTTAGGAAACACCATTGGGTGCGACGTCATGTGGATTGATCATGGATCTGACTCGATTTCATTGTACCGGTGAGATCTTTCCGATTCATCTTCTCTCTTCCCTTTGTTTCATTCCAATGGTGGGTGTTGTATGTATGTTTCTACTTTTATTGTATGTATATTTGTGGATCTTGGGATCGTTTATATATTCGCTTTACAAATCATCATTGTTGTTGTTCTTGGTCTTTTTTCTTAAATGCTCTGGATTTGTGTTGTTGCAGACATGGACACCATAGATCTTGATTAGGAATGATAACTGTTAGTTTCTGGGTTGCAGACATGGATTTAGGACTAACAATCGTAGTGGGTATCGAGTTTAATGCCTCCGTGTTGTTTGTGTCGGTGGAGAAATCGCTGATGTGAATAGTACGGTTGAGCTTTCGTCGGTGTTGCAGACATGGGCACCGATGTGGCATCTCGAGTGATGCCCAGTGATGTTGATGCGTATTGTGAGTGTCGAGCGATAGATCTTCAGATTTAAGTATTCGACGGGTAGAACGAAATGCAATTCCATAACTATTTCTCTTAGACTATTGAGATTGTTTATCTGCTTTTATTTACTTTTCCCGCATTTACTTTCCGCACCCAATTCATGAAACTTAGAACACGAGATAGTCGAACGGCAGTTCTTCTCACCGATCTCTGTGGACACGATAATTCCCGGATGAATACTTCCAAATCTTTTGTTGCTTGCCGCTCTACCGCTCCAACAAAATGGCGCCGTTGCCGGGGATTGGTTGAGATTAATCGCATTGCGATGGTTTTATGTTTTAAGTTTCGTATAGTTTTGATTAAGTGTTTGGGTAGGTCATTTTCTTTAGGTTGCGTTTGAGGCGAAAGCATTGGCGTACCGCGAGGAAGTTTCTTACCATTCGCGAAACAATAAAGGCGTCGAGCTAACGACGTTAAACGAGCGCTTGTTGGGAGGCACCCCAACGGTTTTATTTTTCTGTTTTTTTGTAATTGAGTTGTGTAGGTGTTAAGTGGTGGCTCACTGGAAAATCTGTCTTTTTAGACTGGTCTTGTTTTTCTGGTGTAGCGCGCGTCGCGCGCTCATGGGTGCGTCGCGCGCTGGGTTGCTTTTGGCCAGTGACCTCTTTTTAACGGGTCACTCGGCTCGCCTTTTTCCCACTTACACCAAGGCTTTATAGTATAGTATTTTATCGATTTATTTTTAATTCTTTTGTTTGTGTTTAGACTCAAATTTTGGCCCGATTACTTGGAGTCGCATTTGGTAATTCTTCGATTTTGATTGATTCAACAAGCCGGATGTGCGGTAATGATTGATCGAATTTGTACGTTGCAAGGTACTCGTTTATCGCTTTCTATAGCATAGCATGTTTAGGAGACTTTTCATTTGTACAATTTTCATACTATTCATTCTTTTTGCATAACTTGCTCATGACTTGAATCACAATTAGTTTCCCCTTTTTAACCATAAATGTGAGGTGGCTTTCCATTGTGTATATATGTGAGTGACCGACATTTCTTGTTTTAACTGGATATTATTATGTTTAATCTTTCGTTTGTATTGATTTTGTGAATGCACGAAAGTGATCAAGGCACTTGTTTGATTATGAGCACAACTACCATAGCCAAATATTCAATTCACCTTGTGAGTGTGTGATCATTAGTATCCCTTTTGAGCCTTTTTGTCAATGTCCATGTTGTTTTTGCTAAATGCTTGTCTATGAGTGTTTGGTTCTCATTTTTGTATGGATGTTGATTCTTTGTTTTCTTGAACCCTCAACCATGTTTTTTTGGTTTGAATTTTTACCTTGCCTTAGAAAGAAGAGAGTATTCACACTTTGATAATATGGTTGAATTCTAGTTGGGGAGAAGGTGTTTGCCTCTTTATGATGTGATTGATATGAGGTAGTGGAAAGAAAAGAAAAGAAAAAGAAAAAAAATGTAAGAAAGAAAGAAAAGAAAAAGAAAGAAAAAAGAGAAAAGTTTGAAAAAGAAAAGAACAAAAAGAGTTTGGAATAAGAGTGTGCTAATAAGTATTGTGTTTTGGTTTGACAATTTGTGATAAAGAAGAAGTTTGATTGAAATTATATTGTTTGAAACTTTGTGGAAGTAATTACTCCCTTAGGTTTAGGCAAGTTTTTGTTTCGATTAGCTTTAGGACTTATCATTTGTTTGTTAACCGAGCCACATTACAACCTTGAAAGCCCTTGTGATTCGTGTCGTTGCATTTTCGATACTATTTTTGGATGAATGCATAATTTTTTCTATTGTTTGCAAGATTGTTGGATGAGTGTTCAAAGTCCTCACCTTTCGGTGTTTTTCATCTACAGATGAGTTTTTGCTAGGCGTGATTCATTATTGAGCTTGTTTTTGTTTAGAATGTTTTGTATGAATTTTGCACTTAGGATTCGTTTCATTTTCATGTTCGTTGTAGGATTGTGGTAAGTGTTTACTTTGTTTGTGCGTTTTGTTTGAACCGTACAATTGTTTCGTTTTTCCAAATCTTGTTGATTCTTGATTCTTTGGATTTTTACTTTTGATTCTTTGAATGTTTGGCCCTGTTTGAGGACAAACAGATTCTAGTTGGGGAGAGTTGTTAAGTGCCAAATTGTAGTTATTTTGTGTATGTAAATAGTGGCACTTATCAATGCTTTTTGTTAATACCGTTTGAATAATTCCCCGTTTTTGTGTAAATACGTATACTTTGTGAATAGATGTATTTTCATACACTTTTATACCGTTTGATAGTTTTGTTGTATTTTTGTAGGTATTCTTGCGTTTTTGGAGCCTTGAGGAATAAAGTGTCGAAGACACGGCTGCGAGAGCAAAGAGGAAATAATTCTGCTGTTCTGGTGCAGGGCGCTTCGCGCGCTGTAGGGCGCGTCGCGCCCTCTTTGAGTTTGAAGAACAAAAGCTGGCAGAAGTTAGGGCGCGTCGCGCCGGATTAGGGCGCGTCGCGCGCTAGGGCGGTTTGGTAAATTTATACAGGGCGCGTCGCACTGAAGTAGGGCGCGTCGCGCCCACTGCGAAACTCAGTTTTGTATAAATAGTTAATAACAGATTTTTTTAGGTTTTTTATCACCTCTTCTTGACAAGTTGAGCTCTGATCCTTTTTTTGTAGTTTAGAGGCTTAGGAAACACCTTTGGGTGCGACGTCATGTGGATTGATCATGGATCTGACTCGATTTCATTGTACCGGTGAGATCTTTCCGATTCATCTTCTCTCTTCCCTTTGTTTCATTCCAATGGTGGGTGTTGTATGTATGTTTCTACTTTTATTGTATGTATATTTGTGGATCTTGGGATCGTTTATATATTCGCTTTACAAATCATCATTGTTGTTGTTCTTGGTCTTTTTGCTTAAATGCTCTGGATTTGTGTTGTTGCAGACATGGACACCATAGATCTTGATTAGGAATGATAACTGTTAGTTTCTGGGTTGCAGACATGGATTTAGGACTAACAATCGTAGTGGGTATCGAGTTTAATGCCTCCGTGTTGTTTGTGTCGGTGGAGAAATCGCTGATGTGAATAGTACGGTTGAGCTTTCGTCGGTGTTGCAGACATGGGCACCGATGTGGCATCTCGAGTGATGCCCAGTGATGTTGATGCGTATTGTGAGTGTCGAGCGATAGATCTTCAGATTTAAGTATTCGACGGGTAGAACGAAATGCAATTCCATAACTATTTCTCTGAGACTATTGAGATTGTTTATCTGCTTTTATTTACTTTTCCCGCATTTACTTTCCGCACCCAATTCATGAAACTTAGAACACGAGATAGTCGAACGGCAGTTCTTCTCATTGATCTCTGTGGACACGATAATTCCCGGATGAATACTTCCAAAGAGAAAATAATTCTGCTGTTCTGGTGCAGGGCGCTTCGCGCGCTGTAGGGCGCGTCGCGCCCTCTTTGAGTTTGAAGAACATAGTCTGGCAGAAGTTAGGGCGCGTCGCGCCGGATTAGGGCGCGTCGCGCTCTAGGGCGGTTTGGTAAATTTATACAGGGCGCGTCGCATTGAAGTAGGGCGCGTCGCGCCCACTGCGAAACTCAGTTTTGTATAAATAGTTAATAACAGATTTTTTAGGTTTTTTATCACCTCTTCTTGACAAGTTGAGCTCTAATCCTTTTTTGGTAGTTTAGAGGCTTAGGAAACACCATTGGGTGCGACGTCATGTGGATTGATCATGGATCTGACTCGATTTCATTGTACCGGTGAGATCTTTCCGGTTCATCTTCTCTCTTCCCTTTGTTTCATTCCAATGGTGGGTGTTGTATGTATGTTTCTACTCTTATTGTATGTATATTTGTGGATCTTGGGATCGTTTATATATTTGCTTTACAAATCATCATTGTTGTTGTTCTTGATCTTTTTGCTTAAATGCTCTGGATTTGTGTTGTTGCAGACATGGACACCATAGATCTTGATTAGGAATGATAACTGTTAGTTTCTGGGTTGCAGACATGGATTTAGGACTAACAATCGTAGTGGGTATCGAGTTTAATGCCTCCTCAAGGCTCCGAAAATGCAAGAATACCTACAAAAATACAACAAAACTATCAAACGGTATAAAAGTATATGAAAATACAAGTATTCGTAAAGTAAACGTAATTACACAAAAACGGGGAATTATTCAAACGGTATTAACAAAAAGCATTGATAAGTGCCACTATTTACATACACAAAATAACTACAATTTGGCACTTAACAACTCTCCCCAACTAGAATCTGTTTGTCCTCAAACAGGGCCAAACACTCAAATCGCAAAAGTAAAAATCCAAAGAATCAAGAATCGACAAGATTTGGAAAAACAAAACAATTGTACGGTTCAAACAAAAACGTACGAACAAAGTAAATACTTACCACTATCCTACAATGACAACATGAAAATGAAACGATTCCTAAGTACAAAAATCATACAAAACATTCTAAACAAAAACAAGCTCAATCACGAATCACGTCTAGCAAAAACTCATCGGTAGATGAAAAACACAGAAAGGTGAGGACTTTGAACACTCATCCAACAATCTTGCAAACAATAGACAAAATTATGCATTCATCCAAAAATAGCATCGAAAATGCAACGGCACGAATCACAAGGGCTTTTAAGGTTGTAATGTGGCTCGGTTAACAAACAAGTGATAAGTCCTAAAGCTAATCGAAACAAAAACTTGCCTAAATCTAAGGGAGTAATTACTTCCACAAAGTTTCAAACAATATAATTTCAATCAAACTCTCTTCTTCATCACAAATTTCACACCAAACACAAAACTTATTAGCACACTCTTATTCAAAACTCTTTTTGTTCTTTTCTTTTTCAAACTTTTCTCTTTTTTCTTTCTTTTTCTTTTCTTTCTTTCTCACTTTTTTTTTTCTTTTTCTTTCTTTTCACTACCTCATATCAATCACATCATAAAGAGGAAAACACATTCTCCCCAACTTGAATTCAACCATAACATAAAGTGAATACTCCCTACTTTCTAAGGTAAGGTAAAAATCCATCTAAACATCATAGGTGCGGGTTCAAGAAAACAAAGAATCAAACATCCATACACATATGAAAACCAAACGCTCATAGAGAAGCATTAAGCAAAAACAGTATGGAGATTGACAAAAAGGCTCAAAAGGGGTTACTAATGGTCACACACTCACAAGGTAAAATGACATTTGGCTTATGGTAGTTGTGCTCAAAATCAAACAAGTGCCTTGATCACTTTCGTGCATTCACAAAATCAATACAGACGAAAGATTAAACATAATAATATCCAGTTAAAACAAGAAATGTCGGTCACTCACATATATACACAATGGAAAGCCACCTCACATTTATGGTAAAAAGGAAAAACTAATTGTGATTCAAGTCATGAGCAAGTTATGCAAAAAGAATGAATAGTATGAAAATTGTACAAATGAAAAGTCTCCAAAACATGCTATGCTATAGAAAGCGATAAACGAGTACCTTGCCACGTACAAATTTGAACAATCATTACCGCACAATTGGCATGTTGAATTAATCAAAATTGGAGAATTATCAAATGCGACTCCAAGTAATCGGGCCAAAAGTTGAGTCTAAACACAAACAAAAGAATTAAAAATAAATCGATAAAATACTATACTATAAAGCCTTGGTGTAAGTGGGAAAAAGGCGAGCCGAGTGACCCGTTAAAAAGAGGTCACTGGCCAAAAGCAACCCAGCGCGCGACGCACCCATGAGCGCGCGACGCGCGCTACACCAGAAAAACCAGACCAGTCTAAAAAGACAGATTTTCCAGTGAGCCACCACTTAACACCTACACAACTCAATTACAGAAAAACAGAAAAATAAAACCGTTGGGGTGGCTCCCAACAAGCGCTCGTTTAACGTCGTTAGCTCGACGCCTTTATTGTTTCGCGAATGGTAAGAAACTTCCTCGCGGTACGCCAATGCTTTCGCCTCAAACGCAACCTAAAGAAAATGACCTGCCCAAACACTTAATCAAAACTATACGAAACTTAAAACATAAAACCATCGCAATGCGATTAATCTCAACCAATCCCCGGCAACGGCGCCATTTTGTTGGAGCGGTAGAGCGGCAAGCAACAAAAGTTTTGGAAGTATTCATCCGGGAATTATCGTGTCCACAGAGATCGGTGAGAAGAACTGCCGTTCGACTATCTCGTGTTCTAAGTTTCATGAATTGGGTGCGGAAAGTAAATGCGGGAAAAGTAAATAAAAGCAGATAAACAATCTCAATAGTCTAAGAGAAATAGTTATGGAATTGCATTTCGTTCTACCCGTCGAATACTTAAATCTGAAGATCTATCGCTCGACACTCACAATACGCATCAACATCACCGGAGGCATTAAATTCCCACTAATCAAACAACACGAAGGCATTACCATATATTATTCTAGACATATATGTACGGGGTGTTACATTGAAACATAATTTGTTATTAACTTTTCTCCATTGTTTCAAATTAAATAATATGTAGAAAGCAAGTAAAGTATGGCATGCTATCGAAGGTGGAAAAAGGCGAAATTAGCAATGTTACAGTGAATAGAGGGATTTAATATAAACGTTCTGGTTCAGGTGAATTAATAATCCCTAACAACTTTCATGATCCTGGATTGTACACATATTCCTAATCTAGTGCAATTTCTGTTTCATTTCTTTAGTTTCAAACTATGAAATGATCTTTTTGTCACTTTTATTACTAGTAAAATTTACTTGCAACAGGAGTTTTTTTACAATTTTGAACTAAAATGATATATGTGGGAATTGTTATTTGTAATTTCTCTATCATAAGCAATTTTTACATTCAATTTAGGGCCCGGCTAATAGGACATTTACCTGTCTAACATGTCATGGAAACTTTCAACAATGTGGAGGAGTGCACTATGGATGCATAATACTAAGTCAGCCAGTCTTCAATCCGGGATATTTTGATGTAATAGAGAATATTTTGAAGTGTATATGCAAGGTATATATATATATATATATATATATTATTAGATGTTCTTAATCTTATCTAATTAATATTTTGATGTAATAAAGAATATATCAAAGTCTGTACATGTAAGGTATATACATTACCAGATGTTCCTTATCTAATAGCTCTCTGGATTTTTTTGAAGGAATGTTAATTGTAATTTTTCAATTTTATATATAGAATTGACAACCACCAAAAAAGTCAAATCACAGAGGTTAGATTGACTTGCTAAATCTCATGCTAGGCTTCTTATTCTTAGGCTACTATTTAGAGAATATTTTATTGACCAGTAAGCATGAGGGCTAGTGCTCAATTTTTAAGAGCCTATAGAACACCTCAAAATACAAATATGACTCCGGCTTTTTCATTTTTATTATGTAGTTGTCTTTATTTGTGTTTCTTAATACCTCCTTGAGTTATGTTCGGTGTCTTTTCCAACACTGGGGTCGTATTCTCCTTGACGGGTTTCCTATGCAAAACCTTTGAAGAAAATGGAAACCCCGAGATAGAAGAAGCAGGGGCTGAGATAGAACAAGCAGGGGTAGAAGCAGGTAAGGTTCTCGAGAGTCTCTATCTTATTACTTTTTGTTACACGGGACTATCGATAATGATCGCTTCAATTTTTTTTTAGAGAGCATAAAGGCAATAATGTAAAATTTATCATATACTAATATAAAGGTTTTAATAAAAAAAATAAAGGTAAGTTCTTAAGTACTAGTAAGTGTTAGTAAGTTTTGATTGGGTACTCATATTTTGAAGCAAAATTTTTTTGAATTTTTTTTTGAAATTCAATTATTATAGAATAGTTACCTATTGTTCCATAATTAGATAATGTGTATTTACCCAACTAAACTTTATGGTACAAGAGTATTGACATAATATAAATACCATTATTATCGTTGTTGTTTTTATTACATAAAGTTTGTTGTTTTAGTATAAGTTTTTTTCTATTCTTTTTAACTCTACATTAGCGTTGTAAATTTTTTAACATATGCATTCAATCACATTATATCAAATCGATATTTATAAAATATTTTTACAACTACTTATAAATATTTGAGTTTAATAGACCCAGCAATAGCCCTTTTTTGAATTGATTTAAAATAGATATAAATCTAATTGTTATAATTTCAAGTTTTAAGATTTTCTTATAAATTGTTTGATAAGTTTAAATAAATAAAAATATTTAAATTTTGATACTGCATATTTGCATTCTAAAGGCCATTGAAAAGAAGAACGGAAGAAAATTCGTTTCGTTAACTGAAACTTGAAACTTTAAATATGACTTTATTATCTTTAATTATATTTATCTTTTTCTAATTATAGTATGCTTAATATGTGAGAACTGAGAACTTTTAATAATAACTATACAATTTAATAATAATAATAAACTAGTATATCAATTTTTCTTGTAAAATACTTAATATCTACCTGGATTTTCTATTTCAAACCTACAGACAACTATTATAATAATAATAAATAATAATAATAATAATAATAATAATGAAAATAGAATTTAAATAGAGAGTAACATGTTTACAGAGTTAGTTTGTAAAATAAAACTTAATAAAAAAAGGTTTTTTATAAAATATTAATTATAATAAATATTTAAATTGTACAAACTGTTCGTTCATATTCTACTAGTATGAAACATTTCATAATTTTATATATTTTTTTCACACAACCTCGTAACAAATATATGTGTTAGTGTTACAAATAAAGTTAAAAAATTGTTTGCATACTTATAATCAACACGAATTTGTATTTTTATTTGAAAATATGAAATGATCTTTTTGTCACTTTTATTACTAGTAAAATTTACTTGCAATGGGAGTTTTTTACAATTTTGAACTAAAATGATATATTTGGGAATTGTTATTTTTACTTTCTCTATCATAAGCAATTTTTACATTCCATTTAGGGCCCGCTAATAGGACATTTACCTGTCTAACATGTCATGAAAACTTTCAACAATGTGGAGGAGTGCACTATGGATGCATAATACTATGTCAGTCAGTCTTCAATCCTGGATATTTTGATGTAATAGAGAATATTTTGAAGTGTATTTGCAAGGTATATATATATATATATATATATATATATATATATATATATATATATATATATATATATATATATATATATGTATATATATATTTATATATATATATATATATATATATATATATATATATATATATATATATATATATATATATATATATATATATATAGATGTTCTTAATCTTATCTAATGGATATTTTGATGTAATAAAGAATATATCAAATTGTGTACATGTAAGGTATATACATTACCAGATGTTCCTTATCTAATAGCTCTCTAGATTTTTTTTTTTAAGGAATGTTAATTGTATTTTTTCAATATTATATATGGAATTGACAACCACAAAAAAAGTCAAATCACATAGGTTAGATTGACTGGCTAAATGTCCTGCTAGGCTTCTTATTCTTAGGCTACTACTTAGGGAATATGTTATTGACCAGTAAGCATGAGGGCTAGTGCTCAATTTGGAAGAGCCTATTGCACACCTCAAAATACGTATATGACTCCGGCTTTTTCATTTTCATTATGTAGTTGTCTTTATTTGTGTTTCTTAATACCTCCTTGAGTTATGTTCGGTGTCTTTTCCAACACAATGGTCGTATTCTCCTTGACGGGTTTCCTATGCAAAAGCTTTGAAGAAAATGGAAACCCCGAGTTAGAAGAAGCAGGGGCTGAGATAGAAGAAGCAGGGGTAGAAGCAGATAAGGTTCTCGAGAGTCTCTATCTTATTACTTTTTGTTACATGGGACTATCAATAATGATTGCTTCAATTTTTTTAGAGAGCATAAATGGATTAATGTAAAATTTATCATATACTAATATAAAAGTTTTGAAAAAAAAACATAAAAGTAAATTCCTAAGTACTAGTAAGTTTTAGTAAGTTTTGATTGGGTACTCATATTTTGAAGCAAAATTTTTTTGAAATTTTTTTTGAAATTAAATTATTATAGAAAAGTTACCTATTGTTCCGTAATTAGATAATGTGTATTTACCCAACGAAACATTATGATAAAAGAGTATTGACATAATATAAATACCATTATTATCGTTGTTGTTTTTATTACATAAAGTTTGTTGTTTTAGTATAAGTTTTTTTCTATTCATTTTAACTCTACATTAGCATTGTAAATTTTTTAACATATGCATTCAATGACATTATATCAAATCGATATTTATAAAATATTTTTACAACTACTTATAGATATTTGAGTTTAATAGACCCAGCAATAGCCCTTTTTTGAATTGATTTAAAATAGATATAAATCTAATTGTTATTATTTCAAGTTTTAAGATTTTCTTATAAATTGTTTGATCAGTTTAAATAAATAAAAATATATTTAAATTTTGATACTGCAGATTTGCATTCTAAAGGCCCTTGAAAAGAAGAACGGAAGAAAATTCGTTTCATTAACTTAAACTTGAAACTTTAAATATGACTTTATTATCTTTAATTATATTTAACTTTTTCTAATTATACTATGCTTAATATGTGAGAACTGAAAACTTTTAATAATAACCATACGATTTAATAATAATAATAAACTAGTATATCAATTTTTCTTGTAAAATACTTAATATCTACCTGGATTTTCTATTTCAAACCTACAGACAACTATTATAATAATAATAATAATGATGAAAAGAGAATTTAAATAGAGAGTAACATGTTTATAGAGTTATTTTGTAAAATAAAACTTAATAAAAAAAGGTTTTTATAAAATATTAAATATAATAAATATTTAAATAGTACAAACTGCACATTCATATTCTACTAGTACGAAACGCTTCATAATTTTATATTTTTTTTCACACAACCTCGTAACAAATATATGTGTTTGTGTTACAAATAGAGTTAAAAAATTGTTTGCAAACTTATAATCAACACGAATTTTGTATTTCTATTTGAAACTATGAAATGATCTTTTTGCCACTTTTATTACTAGTAAAATTTACTTGCAATGGGAGTTTTTTACAATTTTGAACTAAAATGATATATTTGGGAATTGTTATTTGTAATTTCTCTATCATAAGCAATTTTTACATTCAATTTAGGGCCCGACTAATAGGACATTTACCTGTCTAACATGTCATGGAAACTTTCAACAATGTGGAGGAGTGCTCTATGGATGCATAATACTAAGTTAGCTAGTCTTCAATCCTGGATATTTTGATGTAATAGAGAATATTTTGAAGTGTATATGCAAGGTATATATATATATATATATATATATATATATATATATATATATATATATATATATAATTAGATGTTCTTAATCTTATCTAATGAATATTTTTATGTACTAAAGAATATATCAAAGTGTGTACATGTAAGGTATATACATAACCAGATGTTCCTTATCTAATAGCTCTCTGGATTTTTTTTGAAGGAATGTTAATTGTATTTTTTCAATATTATATATAGAATTGACAACCACAAAAAAAGTCAAATCACATAGTTTTTGATTGACTTGCTAAATCTCCTGCTAGGCTTCTTATTCTTAGGCTACTATTTAGAGAATATTTTATTGACAAGTAAGCATGAGGGCTAGTGCTCAATTTTGAAGAGCCTATAACACACCTCAAAATGCGTATATAACTCCGACTTTTTCATTTTCATTATGTAGTTGCCGTTATTTGTGTTTCTTAATACCTCCATGAGTTATGTTCGGTGTCTTTTCCAGCACTGTGGTCGTATTCTCCTTGACGGGTTTCCTATGCAAAATCTTTGAAGAAAATGGAAACCCCGAGATAGAAGAAGCAGGGGCTGAGGTAAAAGAAGCAGGGGTAGAAGCAGGTAAGGTTCTCGAGAGTCTCTATCTTATTACTTTTGGTTACATGGGACTATCAATAATGATCGCTTCAATTTTTTTAGAGAGCATAAAGCATTAATGTAAAATTTATCATATACTAATATAAAGGTTTTGATAAAAAAAAACATAAAAGTAAATTCTTAAGTACTAGTAAGTTTTAGTAAGTTTTGATTGGGTACTCATATTTTGAAGCAAAATTTTTTTGAAATTTTTTTTGAAATTAAATTATTATAGAAAAGTTACCTATTGTTCCATAATTAGATAATGTGTATTTACCCAACGAAACATTATGATAAAAGAGTATTGACATAATATAAATACCATTATTATCGTTGTTGTTTTTATTACATAAAGTTTGTTGTTTTAGTATAAGTTTTTTCTATTCATTTTAACTCTAGATTAGCATTGTAAATTTTTTAACATATGCATTCAATCACATTATATCAAATCGATATTTATAAAATATTTTTACAACTACTTATAGATATTTGAGTTTAATAGACCCAACAATAGCCCTTTTTGAATTGATTTAAAATAGATATAAATCTAATTGTTATAATTTCAAGTTTTAAGATTTTCATATAAATTGTTTGATCAGTTTAAATAAATAAAAATATATTTAAATTTTGATACTGCAGATTTGCATTCTAAAGGCCCTTGAAAAGAAGAACGGAAGAAAATTCATTTCGTTAACTGAAACTTGAATCTTTAAATATGACTTTATTATCTTTAATTATATTTAACTTTTTCTAATTATACTATGCTTAATATATGAGAACTGAGAACTTTTACTAATAACCATACGATTTAATAATAATAATAAACTAGTATATCACTTTTTTCTTGTAAAATACTTAATATCTACCTGGATTTTCTATTTTAAACCTACAGACAACTATTATAATAATAATAATAATAATAATAATAATAATAATAATAATAATAATGATGAAAAGAGAATTTAAATAGAAAGTAACATGTTTATAGAGTTATTTTGTAAAATAAAACTTAGTAAAAAAAGGTTTTTATAAAATATTAAATATAATAAATATTTAAATAGTACAAACTGCACATTCATATTCTACTAGTATGAAACATTTCATAATTTTGTATATTTTTTTCACACAACCTCGTAACAAATATATGTGTTTGTGTTACAAATAAAGTTAAAAAATTGTTTGCAAACTTATAATCAACACGAATTTTGTATTTTTATTTGAAACTATGAAATGATATTTTTGCCACTTTTATTACTAGTAAAATTTACTTGCAATGGGAGTTTTTTACAATTTTGAAATAAAATGATATATTTGGGAATTGTTATTTGTAATTTCTCTATCATAAGCAATTTTTACATTCAATTTAGGGCCCGACTAATAGGACATTTACCTGTCTAACATGTCATGGAAACTTTCAACAATGTGGAGGAGTGCTCTATGGATGCATAATACTAAGTTAGCTAGTCTTCAATCCTGGATATTTTGATGTAATAGAGAATATTTTGAAGTGTATATGCAAGGTATATATATATATATATATATATATATATATATATATATATATATATATAATTAGATGTTCTTAATCTTATCTAATGAATATTTTTATGTACTAAAGAATATATCAAAGTGTGTACATGTAAGGTATATACATAACCAGATGTTCCTTATCTAATAGCTCTCTGGATTTTTTTTGAAGGAATGTTAATTGTATTTTTTCAATATTATATATAGAATTGACAACCACAAAAAAAGTCAAATCACATAGTTTTTGATTGACTTGCTAAATCTCCTGCTAGGCTTCTTATTCTTAGGCTACTATTTAGAGAATATTTTATTGACAAGTAAGCATGAGGGCTAGTGCTCAATTTTGAAGAGCCTATAACACACCTCAAAATGCGTATATAACTCCGACTTTTTCATTTTCATTATGTAGTTGCCGTTATTTGTGTTTCTTAATACCTCCATGAGTTATGTTCGGTGTCTTTTCCAGCACTGTGGTCGTATTCTCCTTGACGGGTTTCCTATGCAAAATCTTTGAAGAAAATGGAAACCCCGAGATAGAAGAAGCAGGGGCTGAGGTAAAAGAAGCAGGGGTAGAAGCAGGTAAGGTTCTCGAGAGTCTCTATCTTATTACTTTTGGTTACATGGGACTATCAATAATGATCGCTTCAATTTTTTTAGAGAGCATAAAGCATTAATGTAAAATTTATCATATACTAATATAAAGGTTTTGATAAAAAAAAAAACATAAAAGTAAATTCTTAAGTACTAGTAAGTTTTAGTAAGTTTTGATTGGGTACTCATATTTTGAAGCAAAATTTTTTTGAAAATTTTTTTGAAATTAAATTATTATAGAAAAGTTACCTATTGTTCCATAATTAGATAATGTGTATTTACCCAACGAAACATTATGATAAAAGAGTATTGACATAATATAAATACCATTATTATCGTTGTTGTTTTTATTACATAAAGTTTGTTGTTTTAGTATAAGTTTTTTCTATTCATTTTAACTCTAGATTAGCATTGTAAATTTTTTAACATATGCATTCAATCACATTATATCAAATCGATATTTATAAAATATTTTTACAACTACTTATAGATATTTGAGTTTAATAGACCCAACAATAGCCCTTTTTGAATTGATTTAAAATAGATATAAATCTAATTGTTGTAATTTCAAGTTTTAAGATTTTCATATAAATTGTTTGATCAGTTTAAATAAATAAAAATATATTTAAATTTTGATACTGAAGATTTGCATTCTAAAGGCCCTTGAAAAGAAGAACGGAAGAAAATTCATTTCGTTAACTGAAACTTGAATCTTTAAATATGACTTTATTATCTTTAATTATATTTAACTTTTTCTAATTATACTATGCTTAATATATGAGAACTGAGAACTTTTACTAATAACCATACGATTTAATAATAATAATAAACTAGTATATCACTTTTTTCTTGTAAAATACTTAATATCTACCTGGATTTTCTATTTTAAACCTACAGACAACTATTATAATAATAATAATAATAATAATAATAATAATAATAATGATGAAAAGAGAATTTAAATAGAAAGTAACATGTTTATAGAGTTATTTTGTAAAATAAAACTTAGTAAAAAAAGGTTTTTATAAAATATTAAATATAATAAATATTTAAATAGTACAAACTGCACATTCATATTCTACTAGTATGAAACATTTCATAATTTTGTATATTTTTTTCACACAACCTCGTAACAAATATATGTGTTTGTGTTACAAATAAAGTTAAAAAATTGTTTGCAAACTTATAATCAACACGAATTTTGTATTTTTATTAGAAACTATGAAATGATATTTTTGCCACTTTTATTACTAGTAAAATTTACTTGCAATGGGAGTTTTTTACAATTTTGAAATAAAATGATATATTTGGGAATTGTTATTTGTAATTTCTCTATCATAAGCAATTTTTACATTTAATTTAGGGCCCGACTAATAGGACATTTACCTGTCTAACATGTCATGGAAACTTTCAACAATGTGGAGGAGTGCTCTATGGATGCATAATACTAAGTTAGCTAGTCTTCAATCCTGGATATTTTGATGTAATAGAGAATATTTTGAAGTGTATATGCAAGGTATATATATATATATATATATATATATATATATATATATATATATATATATATATATATATATATATATATATATATATATATATATATATATAATTAGATGTTCTTAATCTTATCTAATGAATATTTTTATGTACTAAAGAATATATCAAAGTGTGTACATGTAAGGTATATACATAACCAGATGTGCCTTATCTAATAGCTCTCTGGATTTTTTTTGAAGGAATGTTAATTGTATTTTTTCAATATTATATGTAGAATTGACAACCACAAAAAAAGTCAAATCACATAGTTTTTGATTGACTTGCTAAATCTCCTGCTAGGCTTCTTATTCTTAGGCTACTATTTAGAGAATATTTTATTGACAAGTAAGCATGAGGGCTAGTGCTCAATTTTGAAGAGCCTATAACACACCTCAAAATGCGTATATAACTCCGACTTTTTCATTTTCATTATGTAGTTGCCGTTATTTGTGTTTCTTAATACCTCCTTAAGTTATGTTCGGTGTCTTTTCCAGCACTGTGGTCATATTCTCCTTGACGGGTTTCCTATGCAAAACCTTTGAAGAAAATTGAAACCCCGAGATAGAAGAAGCACGGGCTGAGATAGAAGAAGCGGGGGTAGAAGCAGGTAAGGTTCTCGAGAGTCTCTATCTTGTTACTTTTGGTTACATGGGACTATCAATAATGATCGCTTCAATTTTTTTAGAGAGCATAAATGCATTAATGTAAAATTTATCTTATACTAATATAAAGGTTTTGATAAAAAAAACATAAAAGTAAATTCTTAAGTACTAGTAAGTTTTAATAAGTTTTGATTGGGAACTCATATTTTGAAGCAAAATTTTTTTGAAATTTTTTTTGAAATTAAATTATTATAGAAAAGTTACCTATTATTCCATAATTAGATAATGTGTATTTACCCAACGAAACATTATGATAAAAGAGTATTGACATAATATAAATACCATTATTATCGTTGTTGTTTTTATTACATAAAGTTTGTTGTTTTAGTATAACTTTTTTTCTATTCATTTTAACTCTACATTAGCATTGTAAATTTTTTAACATATGCATTCAATCACATTATATCAAATCGATATTTATAAAATATTTTTACAACTACTTATAGATATTTGAGTTCAATAGACCCAGCAATAGCCCTTTTTTGAATTGATTTAAAATAGATATAAATCTAATTGTTATAATTTCAAGTTTTAAGATTTTCTTTTAAATTGTTTGTTAGTTTAAATAAATAAAAATATATTTAAATTTTGATACTGCAGATTTGCATTCTAAAGGCCCTTGAAAAGAAGAACGGAAGAAAATTCGTTTCGTTAACTGAAACTTGAAACTTTAAATATGACTTTATTATCTTTAATTATATTTAACTTTTTCTAATTATAGTATGCTTAATATGTGAGAACTGAGAACTTTTAATAATAACTATACAATTTAATAATAATAATAAACTAGTATATCAATTTTTCTTGTAAAATACTTAATATCTACCTGGATTTTCTATTTCAAACCTACAGACAACTATTATAATAATAATAATAATAATAATAATAATAATAATAATAATAATAATAATAATAATAATAATAATAATAATAATAATAATAATAATAATAATAATGAAAAGAGAATTTAAATAGAGAGTAACATGTTTACAGAGTTAGTTTGTAAAATAAAACTTAATAAAAAAAGGTTTTTTATAAAATATTAATTATAATAAATATTTAAATAGTACAAACTGTTCGTTCATATTCTACTAGTATGAAACATTTCATAATTTTATATATTTTTTACACAACCTCGTAACAAATATATGTGTTAGTGTAACAAATAAAGTTAAAAAATTGTTTGCATACTTATAATCAACACGAATTTTGTATTTTTATTTGAAATTATGAAATGATCTTTTTGTCACTTTTATTACTAGTAAAATTTACTTGCAATGGGAGTTTTTTACAATTTTGAACTAAAATGATATATTTTGGGAATTGTTATTTGTACTTTCTCTATCATAAGCAATTTTTACATTCCATTTAGGGCCCTGTAATACCCCATAGTTTTCTAACCATGTATATTTATACACTAAGAAGGATTAAAGAAAGGCTTAGTAGTGATATTAAGGATTTGGTTGGAATTGAACTAAATGGCATCTTGGTAAATACCATTTAGTTGGAGGGCAAATTGGTCCAAGGAAAAGGTACATCATTATAAGGGCATGTTTGGGTAATGGTAATCCAAACCAGAATTTATGAGAGAGAGATAATTAGAGGCATGGAAGAAGAAGAAGAACTTATGTTCAACTTTCCATTTTCGCACCTATGGGACAGCCTTCACCAAAAAGTTATGCAGAATGTGTGTCAAAGATTGGTTACGGGTTTGATCATGTTAGATGTGAAGTTTTGGCATCAATGGAAGTTCAATGGCTGCATGATCATCATCTCAACCTTCTTTTAGCAAGGTGAGTCCTTAGATAGTTACTTGGGGGTGTTGCATGTAAGGGTGTATGATTGGGGATTTAGGGATTGTGAGATAAAGCATAATATGTGATTACTAAAATTTGTTTATGTGATAATAACTGAATATGTGTTTTTCTGATCAATTGCATGTTATAGATTGCTAAAATCCAATAAGACTCGTAATTGGAATGTTATAGGTAATTGGATTGGGATTAGTTTAGGTTTGGGACTGTTTTAGAACCTTTAGAATGCAGAAAATTCATTTCTGATACAGTGTAATCGGTTACGGGGTTTTGCGTAACCGGTTACGCTGCTGAAAATGCAATTCTGGGCTATTTTTCGTGCTCGTAACCGGTTACGGATTTGGCGTAACCCGTTACGCTGGGTTAAAAGGGAAAAATCAGCAAACTTTAGAAAGTCGTAACTTTCGGCTCGGGTATCGGAATTTCGCAAACTTTATATCGTTGGAAAGCTAGCGACGTGTACTTTCTAATAAAATTGGTCCCCAAACCAGAATGTGTGATTTAATAATATTGGAACCCTACTTAGTGAACCTCGTCGGGCGAGATTTTACATTACTAATTCCCCCGAGAGCAGTTCTGTTCCGAATAGAGAACCGAACGCCTCCTTAGTCGTGTGAGACTTGTTTAATTATAATTGAACATGTTAATGATGTTAATGATCATGGATGTGTTGATTCTCAATATGCGGATCATTAATTAATGCATTATATTGATATGCTTTATGATGATCATATTATGTTTATCCGTCCGTTCGATTGACGTTCGGAGATGGTTGTTTGTTTGTGGCATGATGCCTTGTGTGATAATGATCATTAATTCCCGTTGTTTCGGTTAAACATTCGGGATTGATTGTATTGTGTGATTGACGCTTGTTATGTGTGTGGTATGCTAGAATCGAAGTGGGCCACTACTAGGTGGTAAGGCACCATTGTGTATGGACTAGTTTCCAAAGATACCATTGCGATGTACCTGCGGGGTCTTTCAGGGCGTTTCCCAAAGGCGTGATACATTGGCGTTCTTGGTATGATTTGCACACCTGAGATACCATTGCGATGTACCTGCGGGGTCTTTCAGGGCGTTTCCCAAAGGCGTGATACATTGGCGTTCTTGGTATGATTTACACACCTGAGCTATCATTGCGATGTACCTGCGGGGTCTTTCAGGGCGTTTCCCAAAGGCGTGATACATCGGCGTACTTGGTATGGTGGAGTTGTGATGCCAATTAGGCGATATCACATGGATAACTCACCTATAGTGGTGCCACGTAGGCTACACCACTAGGCTCCTAACCGGATGGGCTTGTACTGTCAATTAGGAGTATTCGCACTTGTGGATACCATATTGCGTATGGATGATGATGAGGCCGTGACGCCGTGTAGGCAACGTCACCGCTATAACTCGTCACGGATGGAATGCCACATAGGATCTATCTGTTTCATCTAGCGATGGGTCTTGTGCGAGTCTTCTTGACGATAGGTACTTGGTTACTCACCGAGGGTGTGTGTGCAGCCTTGGTAGTTGGTTGTTACCGCTTCTGGATTCCCCGTACATGGGTATGGGTCTGCATACGTGTTTGTATACTATTTGTGTACTTGTGATATGATGACTCCTATGGTGGACGATTCATGTGTTTGCTCCGTACTTGTACCGGATGTGAGGAGAAACCCCGGATCAATGGTGGATTCGGTTCTGTTGATGCATGTACCCTGTAGAACCGAGAGGACCCATAGGATAGGAGGACTCACTGAGATTTAGTAATCTCACCCCAATCAACTTATATTTTTTCAGGTGCAGTTAGTAGCGTTTGGTCAGTAACAGGTTTGGACTGAAGACTTGGAAGTGGTGTTGGCTCGAAGACCTCGTTGGTTTTGACATTCCGCTGTGCAAGATCCATTGAAGACACATGTTTTGTAATTATTATTATTATTTCATGTTGTATTCTAAATGGATCATCTTGTATCCATAGCTTTTGTATGTACTCAATATCAATTTTAACGTTTCAGGCATAATATACTAGTCAGTTATGTATGGGGTGTTACAGTTGGTATCAGAGCAGGTCGATTCTCGGCCGAGCCATGAGACATCACTAGCAATTCCTTTCCTCCTCACATGTGTGTGTTGCTGGTCTGATTTTACTGAAATCTCATTCAGTTGTTGAACTTGATCAACTCATCGACTGAGTGTGAGACAGTAGAATTACGGAAGAGCCGCCACGAGGACTCGTAAAACCTGCAAGGTTGTGAACCTAAGTTGTTGGAGTGGGATGAGTAATGAATTGTTGGACGTTTTAAGTGGATGATATTGGAGTCATCAAGATTAAGGAGAGCGTTCGACACGAAGTAGTGATACCCAAACTGTCAAGGTGTGGTTTGAGGCAGCTAAAACCCCCAGGATTTGGATTGGACGAAGTGAAACCTTCTCTAAGTCTTTGTAATAGCAAGGGAAATCCAAATAGGATTGAGTAGAAGCCTTGTAAGGGAGATTCTCCGAAGGTGTTGAGCTGTGAATTAGTAGGATTCAGTACTGATGATGCTGCCGGTGTTAAGTATGACGGGTGAGCTGATAGGACAAAATGGCCTCTGGAAATGCAGACAGAAGAGTTAGACCTTTCTGTTTGTGCTAGTACGGACAGTAATTGGATGGATGAAGTAATAGATCCTGATCCAACTTGAAGTACCCTAATCGAGAGTAGTTACCTAGTAGATGTTGGTGGAATGTATGAGTGTGGTAACTTAAGATTGGCGAAGCTTGAATACCTTGTCGGTGGAAAAGGGCATGCACTTCCGTTCTTGTCATTTTTTTTATTTAAGTTCTAGAACTACGCTAGATGGAATATGAAATGATGTAGAAGCGTGAAATGCAGTGACCTAAGTTCTTGTTAGTTGTTGTTTGTCTGACCCCGAGTGAAGCCATAGAACTACGCTTGGCGTTGGGCGTTCAGGCGAGTAAGAACTAAGATCTATCCGGAACGTCAGTAGGATGATCGCAGTTATGTTGGTTGTTAGGAACCATAGTATTCCTATCTGAACTGAATTATCCTTGGAATCTCATGCATGCGTGGGACGAGTGGGTACGCGCACTGCATGGTGATCCGAAGTTGAGCTTCAAATCTTCGTGCTTGCCGTGTTGGCTTTCCGAGTAAGTAAACCTTGGTGTGTAGCACTCTCAGGTTTTAGCATCCTGAGGAGTGTGATTCGAAGGACTTGAGGAACGATGAGCCTATTGGAAGCCTGTTCAGACACTTGTCGGTTGTGACTTTAGGATACGCGTGGAGATCATTTACGCCACTGAGGTAGGTTACCTAGATACATGGCCTCGGAGTTGGACCACCATGTTGGTACTACCAGACGGGTATAATGCCACAGTATCACTACCGTGCACAAGATGCGTGAGTCATCATTTTTCCGACATGTGTGGGACAAAGGTGATCTGAAGCTCAAGGTAGAATTCTGATTTGGCACTCGTGAGACACAGATCCAGACTCTCATAAGGTATGTGGGATGAGGATCCATACGTCACGCTCGATAGTAGAGGAATAACTAGACAGGCGATGGTGTGATGGATCAAGATCCAATATTATACTTATAGAGACTCTGAGTGATCGTGATCGCATGAGTTAGTATCCGATTGTACCTTGGGGATGTTCTCGTTTCGTGAAGTGTTAAATTGGCAATTTTGCATGAGTGCCTAGAGTGAAACTTATGTGTGGTCATGATATCCTGGTCAGCATAGTGAGTGGCTATCATGTACCATTGGCGACCGGTGATGGAATATGCGGATTGTGTCTTGGACTAGTTCGATGTGTGATGTGTCTGGTAAGGTATTGCTAGATACTCTGAACGGAGAAGTGTTAATCTTGGTAAGGCATGGACATTTTGGTTTGAGAACTGCTAAGGAATTTATAAGAGAGATGTTCGAAGTGCAAAGTGCAAAGTGCAATTTCTTGCATTGTGGCTACACTCTGACTGTTAGAAGCACTACAATGAAGGATGCAGCCGCTGAGGAAGTCAGTTCAGTGTCTGATTCAGAGGTGGAACATACGTTAGATGACTGTGTGAATGGAGTGTGGCTATGGGAGGATCGTTATATCAGTAAGTTGTACGAGTTATCAGAGGTGATACTACGCTAAGAGAATGAAGGTGTATGGTTGGGTAGAAGTTGTGTAGAACTGCTAGAGTTATCATGAGTTGCAGTACGTCGTGAAGGGTTCGACATACCGGTTAAGCAACAAGATTGGTTGGAATGAAAAACATAGCAGTTGTACGCTGTGGAAATCAGTGACAAGGACGAACCTCTAAGTCAGTGAATTTTTGGGTTTCAATGTCCTGAGATCGAAACGTATACCTAAGTTGTGGTAGATGAACTATATGGAATGGCAGAGTAAGTAGAAGCTTGATTCTGGAGAGTATGCAACTTTGAAGAGTAGTAGTCGATGATGGATGTATATGGAGTCCTGGCATGTGTTGTAATTGGACAACTATGGATAAGGAATTATTGTGTATTAATGGAAACTAAGTGAATTATGGATATAACGTGACTCAGAGGATTTCAAGGTGCGTGACTTGTTGGAATCAGAGTAGCGCAACAGATCAAGGAAGAATCAGATAAGTCTGAGGTAGGAACGAACGGACTATTTGTAGGATTTTATGTTGGGATGAAAGTATCTTCCTAAGGCAAATTGTTGAAACAGTGTTTTGTTCATTCCAGTCTCTCGAGGATCCACCATAAACTCGAGAGGTGTTGTCAATGGACCAACTTGGGAATACATTTTTGTGGATGGCATGCGGTTCGACGTTCGTAGGTCATCAGTTTAGCTTGCAAGTCACAAGGGTTGGACTGAGTATCAGACCGTCGAAATGCTGAAGGCTAGAGAGGACATTCAGTTGGCGCAAGTTCTTTGTGGTTATGCCTTGTGTACTATGATTGTACAGGAAGACTGGTACAATGGTTACAGGTCAGTTGTTAAATTTCGCCTCTCATCAGTAGAATCATGTGCGAAGTTGTCGAATGTCAAGGCTATAGTTGCAAGATGATTACACCTTTGCGGTTTACAGTGACAGTTGTTATGTCTAAACTGGAGTAAGGGTTAAAGTAAAGGTAAATTGGAACAATCATCCTAAGACTTTGGGAACCAGAGGTTAAGACCGAGGAATTTAGAGATCACCTAATGACAATGTATGGACTCGAGTGGAGAATAACTTGAAGTGTTATCGCAGAAGCGACGTTGTGGCGGTAATTCTCAAGTGGGAAATAATTCAAGGAGCTGAGTGAATCAGTAATGTTTGTTGAACGAGGGTGAACACACCAGAGAATGAAACGAAGGATATCCGACATGAGTGGATTATTAGAGTTTTTGAAGTTCTGGAGATTCGGTGCAGAGCAGTGAAGGTCTAGGACCCTGGAAGGATCTTTTCCCAGGTATGTCAAGATGAAGTACCTGAATAGACGTGTTACTTGAAGGTTAAGGTTTCTAATCATGTATAGTGGGACGCAAGTATTTTTGGCAGATTGTGTTTCTTCTTATGGAATGATCCTCAAGCAAAGTAATGATGTTATTTAAAGGAGGAATGTAAGGAACATTCTATCCCCTGGTTGGAATAGACTTGGACAATCGTTTCCCTGGTGATCAGAAAGAATTCGGGGACGAATTCAATTTAAGGGGGGGAGAATGTAATACCCCATAGTTTTCTAACCATGTATATTTATACACTAAGAAGGATTAAAGAAAGGCTTAGTAGTGATATTAAGGATTTGGTTGGAATTGAACTAAATGGCATCTTGGTAAATACCATTTAGTTGGAGGGCAAATTGGTCCAAGGAAAAGGTACATCATTATAAGGGCATGTTTGGGTAATGGTAATCCAAACCAGAATTTATGAGAGAGAGATAATTAGAGGCATGGAAGAAGAAGAAGAACTTATGTTCAACTTTCCATTTTCGCACCTATGGGACAGCCTTCACCAAAAAGTTATGCAGAATGTGTGTCAAAGATTGGTTACGGGTTTGATCATGTTAGAGGTGAAGTTTTGGCATCAATGGAAGTTCAATGGCTGCATGATCATCATCTCAACCTTCTTTTAGCAAGGTGAGTCCTTAGATAGTTACTTGGGGGTGTTGCATGTAAGGGTGTATGATTGGGGATTTAGGGATTGTGAGATAAAGCATAATATGTGATTACTAAAATTTGTTTATGTGATAATAACTGAATATGTGTTTTTCTGATCAATTGCATGTTATAGATTGCTAAAATCCAATAAGACTCGTAATTGGAATGTTATAGGTAATTGGATTGGGATTAGTTTAGGTTTGGGACTGTTTTAGAACCTTTAGAATGCAGAAAATTCATTTCTGATACAGTGTAATCGGTTACGGGGTTTTGCGTAACCGGTTACGCTGCTGAAAATGCAATTCTGGACTATTTTTCGTGCTCGTAACCGGTTACGGATTTGGCGTAACCCGTTACGCTGGGTTAAAAGGGAAAAATCAGCAAACTTTAGAAAGTCGTAACTTTCGGCTCGGGTATCGGAATTTCGCAAACTTTATATCGTTGGAAAGATAGCGACGTGTACTTTCTAATAAAATTGGTCCCCAAACCAGAATGTGTGATTTAATAATATTGGAACCCTACTTAGTGAACCTCGTCGGGCGAGATTTTACATTACTAATTCCCCCGAGAGCAGTTCTGTTCCGAATAGAGAACCGAACGCCTCCTTAGTCGTGTGAGACTTGTTTAATTATAATTGAACATGTTAATATGTTAATGATCATGGATGTGTTGATTCTCAATATGCGGATCATTAATTAATGCATTATATTGATATGCTTTATGATGATCATATTATGTTTATCCGTCCGTTCGATTGACGTTCGGAGATGGTTGTTTGTTTGTGGCATGATGCCTTGTGTGATAATGATCATTAATTCCCGTTGTTTCGGTTAAACATTCGGGATTGATTGTATTGTGTGATTGACGCTTGTTATGCGTGTGGTATGCTAGAATCGAAGTGGGCCACTACTAGGTGGTAAGGCACCATTGTGTATGGACTAGTTTCCAAAGATACCATTGCGATGTACCTGCGGGGTCTTTCAGGGCGTTTCCCAAAGGCGTGATACATTGGCGTTCTTGGTATGATTTGCACACCTGAGATACCATTGCGATGTACCTGCGGGGTCTTTCAGGGCGTTTCCCAAAGGCGTGATACATTGGGGTTCTTGGTATGATTTACACACCTGAGCTATCATTGCGATGTACCTGCGGGGTCTTTCAGGGCGTTTCCCAAAGGCGTGATACATCGGCGTGCTTGGTATGGTGGAGTTGTGATGCCAATTAGGCGATATCACATGGATAACTCACCTATAGTGGTGCCACGTAGGCTACACCACTAGGCTCCTAACCGGATGGGCTTGTACTGTCAATTAGGAGTATTCGCACTTGTGGATACCATATTGCGTATGGATGATGATGAGGCCGTGACGCCGTGTAGGCAACGTCACCGCTATAACTCGTCACGGATGGAATGCCACATAGGATCTATCTGTTTCATCTAGCGATGGGTCTTGTGCGAGTCTTCTTGACGATAGGTACTTGGTTACTCACCGAGGGTGTGTGTGCAGCCTTGGTAGTTGGTTGTTACCGCTTCTGGATTCCCCGTACATGGGTATGGGTCTGCATACGTGTTTGTATACTATTTGTGTACTTGTGATATGATGACTCCTATGGTGGACGATTCATGTGTTTGCTCCGTACTTGTACCGGATGTGAGGAGAAACCCCGGATCAATGGTGGATTCGGTTCTGTTGATGCATGTACCCTGTAGAACCGAGAGGACCCATAGGATAGGAGGACTCACTGAGATTTAGTAATCTCACCCCAATCAACTTATATTTTTTCAGGTGCAGTTAGTAGCGTTTGGTCAGTAACAGGTTTGGGCTGAAGACTTGGAAGTGGTGTTGGCTCGAAGACCTCGTTGGTTTTGACATTCCGCTGTGCAAGATCCATTGAAGACACATGTTTTGTAATTATTATTATTTCATGTTGTATTCTAAATGGATCATCTTGTATCCATAGCTTTTGTATGTACTCAATATCAATTTTAACGTTTCAGGCATAATATACTAGTCAGTTATGTATGGGGTGTTACAGGCCCGCTAATAGGACATTTACCTGTCTAACATGTCATGAAAACCTTCAACAATATGGAGGAGTGCACTATGGATGCATAATACTATGTCAGCCAGTCTTCAATCCTGGATATTTTGATGTAATAGAGAATATTTTGAAGTTTATTTGCAAGGTATATATATATATATATATATATATATATATATATATATATATATATATATATATATATATATAGATGTTCTTAATCTTATCTAATGGATATTTTGATGTAATAAAGAATATATCAAATTGTGTACATGTAAGGTATATACATTACCAAATGTTCCTTATCTAATAGCTCTCTAGATTTTTTTTTAAGGAATGTTAATTGTATTTTTTCAATATTATATATGGAATTGACAACCACAAAAAAAGTCAAATCACATAGGTTAGATTGACTGGCTAAATGTCCTGCTAGGCTTCTTATTCTTAGGCTACTATTTAGGGAATATGTTATTGACCAGTAAGCATGAGGGCTAGTGCTCAATTTGGAAGAGCCTATAGCACACCTCAAAATACGTATATGACTCCGGCTTTTTCATTTTCATTATGTAGTTGTCTTTATTTGTGTTTCTTAATACCTCCTTGAGTTATGTTCGGTGTCTTTTCCAACACAATGGTCGTATTCTCCTTGACGGGTTTCCCATGCAAAAGCTTTGAAGAAAATGGAAACCCCGAGTTAGAAGAAGCAGGGGCTGAGATAGAAGAAGCAGGGGTAGAAGCAGATAAGGTTCTCGAGAGTCTCTATCTTATTACTTTTTGTTACATGGGACTATCAATAATGATTGCTTCAATTTTTTTAGAGAGCATAAATGGATTAATGTAAAATTTATCATATACTAATATAAAAGTTTTGAAAAAAAAAACATAAAAGTAAATTCTTAAGTACTAGTAAGTTTTAGTAAGTTTTGATTGGGTACTCATATTTTGAAGCAAAATTTTTTTGAATTTTTGTTTGAAATTAAATTATTATAGAAAAGTTACCTATTGTTCCGTAATTAGATAATGTGTATTTACCCAACGAAACATTATGATAAAAGAGTATTGACATAATATAAATACCATTATTATCGTCGTTGTTTTTATTACATAAAGTTTGTTGTTTTAGTATAAGTTTTTTTCTATTCATTTTAACTCTACATTAGCATTGTAAATTTTTTAACATATGCATTCAATGACATTATATCAAATCGATATTTATAAAATATTTTTACAACTACTTATAGATATTTGAGTTTAATAGACTCAGCAATAGCCCTTTTTTGAATTGATTTAAAATAGATATAAATCTAATTGTTATTATTTCAAGTTTTAAGATTTTCTTATAAATTGTTTGATCAGTTTAAATAAATAAAAATATATTTAAATTTTGATACTGCAGATTTGCATTCTAAAGGCCCTTGAAAAGAAGAACGGAAGAAAATTCGTTTCATTAACTGAAACTTGAAACTTTAAATATGACTTTATTATCTTTAATTATATTTAACTTTTTCTAATTATACTATGCTTAATATGTGAGAACTGAAAACTTTTAATAATAACCATACGATTTAATAATAATAATAAACTAGTATATCAATTTTTCTTGTAAAATACTTAATATCTACCTGGATTTTCTATTTCAAACCTACAGACAACTATAATAATAATAATAATAATAATAATAATAATAATAATGATGATGAAAAGAGAATTTAAATAGAGAGTAACATGTTTATAGAGTTATTTTGTAAAATAAAACTTAATAAAAAAAGGTTTTTATAAAATATTAAATATAATAAATATTTAAATAGTACAAACTGCACATTCATATTCTACTAGTATGAAACGCTTCATAATTTTATATTTTTTTTTCACACAACCTCGTAACAAATATATGTGTTTGTGTTACAAATAGAGTTAAAAAATTGTTTGCAAACTTATAATCAACACGAATTTTGTATTTCTATTTGAAACTATGAAATGATCTTTTTGCCACTTTTATTACTACTAAAATTTACTTGCAATGGGAGTTTTTTACAATTTTGAACTAAAATGATATATTTGGGAATTGTTATTTGTAATTTCTCTATCATAAGCAATTTTTACATTCAATTTAGGGCCCGGCTAATAGGACATTTACCTGTCTAACATGTCATGGAAACTTTCAACAATGTGGAGGAGTGCTCTATGGATGCATAATACTAAGTTAGCCAGTCTTCAATCCTGGATATTTTGATGTAATAGAGAATATTTTGAAGTGTATATGCAAGTTATATATATATATATATATATATATATATATATATATATATATATATATATATATATATATATATATATATATATATATATTATTAGATGTTCTTAATCTTATCTAATGAATATTTTTATGTACTAAAGAATATATCAAAGTGTGTACATGTAAGGTATATACATAACCAGGTGTTCCTTATCTAATAGCTCTCTGGATTTTTTTTGAAGGAATGTTAATTGTATTTTTTCAATATTATATATAAAATTGACAACCACAAAAAAAGTCAAATCACATAGTTTTTGATTGACTTGCTAAATCTCATGCTAGGCTTCTTATTCTTAGGCTACTATTTAGAGAATATTTTATTGACAATTAAGCATGACTCCGGCTTTTTCATTTTCATTATGTAGTTGCCGTTATTTGTGTTTCTTAATACCTCCTTAAGTTATGTTCGGTGTCTTTTCCAGCATTGTGGTCGTATTCTCCTTGACGGGTTTCCTATGCAAAACCTTTGAAGAAAATGGAAACCCCGAGATAGAAGAAGCAGGGGCTGAGATAGAAGAAGCGGGGGTAGAAGCAGGTAAGGTTCTCGAGAGTCTCTATCTTATTACTTTTTGTTACATGGGACTATCAATAATGATCGCTTCAATTTTTTTAGAGAGCATAAAGCATTAATGTAAAATTTATCATATACTAATATAAAGGTTTTGATAAAAAAAAACATAAAAGTAAATTCTTAAGTACTAGTAAGTTTTAGTAAGTTTTGATTGGGTACTCATATTTTGAAGCAAAATTTTTTTGAAATTTTTTTTGAAATTAAATTATTATAGAAAAGTTACCTATTGTTCCATAAATAGATAACGTGTATTTACCAAACGAAACATTATGATAAAAGAGTATTGACATAATATAAATACCATTATTATCGTTGTTGTTTTTATTACATAAAGTTTGTTGTTTTAGTATAAGTTTTTTTCTATTCATTTTAACTCTAGATTAGCATTGTAAATTTTTTAACATATGCATTCAATCACATTATATCAAATCGATATTTATAAAATATTTTTACAACTACTTATAGATATTTGAGTTTAATAGACCCAACAATAGCCCTTTTTGAATTGATTTAAAATAGATATAAATCTAATTGTTATAATTTCAAGTTTTAAGATTTTCTTATAAATTGTTTGATCAGTTTAAATAAATAAAAATATATTTAAATTTTGATACTGCAGATTTGCATTCTAAAGGCCCTTGAAAAGAAGAACGGAAGAAAATTCATTTCGTTAACTGAAACTTGAAACTTTAAATATGACTTTATTATCTTTAATTATATTTAACTTTTTCTAATTATACTATGCTTAATATGTGAGAACTGAAAACTTTTAATAATAACCATACGATTTAATAATAATAATAAACTAGTATATCAATTTTTCTTGTAAAATACTTAATATCTACCTGGATTTTCTATTTCAAACCTACAGACAACTATTATAATAATAATAATAATAATAATGATGAAAAGAGAATTTAAATAGAGAGTAACATGTTTATAGAGTTATTTTGTAAAATAAAACTTAATAAAAAAAGGTTTTTATAAAATATTAAATATAATAAATATTTAAATAGTACAAACTGCACATTCATATTCTACTAGTATGAAACGCTTCATAATTTTATATTTTTTTTTCACACAACCTCGTAACAAATATATGTGTTTGTGTTACAAATAGAGTTAAAAAATTGTTTGCAAACTTATAATCAACACGAATTTTGTATTTCTATTTGAAACTATGAAATGATCTTTTTGCCACTTTTATTACTAGTAAAATTTACTTGCAATGGGAGTTTTTTACAATTTTGAACTAAAATGATATATTTGGGAATTGTTATTTGTAATTTCTCTATCATAAGCAATTTTTACATTCAATTTAGGGCCCGGCTAATAGGACATTTACCTGTCTAACATGTCATGGAAACTTTCAACAATGTGGAGGAGTGCTCTATGGATGCATAATACTAAGTTAGCCAGTCTTCAATCCTGGATATTTTGATGTAATAGAGAATATTTTGAAGTGTATATGCAAGTTATATATATATATATATATATATATATATATATATATATATATATATATATATATATATATATATATATATTATTAGATGTTCTTAATCTTATCTAATGAATATTTTTATGTACTAAAGAATATATCAAAGTGTGTACATGTAAGGTATATACATAACCAGGTGTTCCTTATCTAATAGCTCTCTGGATTTTTTTTGAATGAATGTTAATTGTATTTTTTCAATATTATATATAAAATTGACAACCACAAAAAAAGTCAAATCACATAGTTTTTGATTGACTTGCTAAATCTCATGCTAGGCTTCTTATTCTTAGGCTACTATTTAGAGAATATTTTATTGACAATTAAGCATGACTCCGGCTTTTTCATTTTCATTATGTAGTTGCCGTTATTTGTGTTTCTTAATACCTCCTTAAGTTATGTTCGGTGTCTTTTCCAGCATTGTGGCCGTATTCTCCTTGACGGGTTTCCTATGCAAAACCTTTGAAGAAAATGGAAACCCCGAGATAGAAGAAGCAGGGGCTGAGATAGAAGAAGCGGGGATAGAAGCAGGTAAGGTTCTCGAGAGTCTCTATCTTATTACTTTTTGTTACATGGGACTATCAATAATGATCGCTTCAATTTTTTTAGAGAGCATAAAGCATTAATGTAAAATTTATCATATACTAATATAAAGGTTTTGATAAAAAAAAACATAAAAGTAAATTCTTAAGTACTAGTAAGTTTTAGTAAGTTTTGATTGGGTACTCATATTTTGAAGCAAAATTTTTTTGAAATTTTTTTTGAAATTAAATTATTATAGAAAAGTTACCTATTGTTCCATAAATAGATAATGTGTATTTACCCAACGAAACATTATGATAAAAGAGTATTGACATAATATAAATACCATTATTATCGTTGTTGTTTTTATTACATAAAGTTTGTTGTTTTAGTATAAGTTTTTTTCTATTCATTTTAACTCTAGATTAGCATTGTAAATTTTTTAACATATGCATTCAATCACATTATATCAAATCGATATTTATAAAATATTTTTACAACTACTTATAGATATTTGAGTTTAATAGACCCAACAATAGCCCTTTTTGAATTGATTTAAAATAGATATAAATCTAATTGTTATAATTTCAAGTTTTAAGATTTTCTTATAAATTGTTTGATCAGTTTAAATAAATAAAAATATATTTAAATTTTGATACTGCAGATTTGCATTCTAAAGGCCCTTGAAAAGAAGAACGGAAGAAAATTCATTTCGTTAACTGAAACTTGAATCTTTAAATATGACTTTATTATCTTTAATTATATTTAACTTTTTCTAATTATACTATGCTTAATATATGAGAACTGAGAACTTTTAATAATAACCATACGATTTAATAATAATAATAAACTAGTATATCACTTTTTTCTTGTAAAATACTTAATATCTACCTGGATTTTCTATTTTAAATCTACAGACAAATATTATAATAATAATAATAATAATAATAATAATAATAATAATAATGATGAAAAGAGAATTTAAATAGAAAGTAACATGTTTATAGAGTTATTTTGTAAAATAAAACTTAGTAAAAAAAGGTTTTTATAAAATATTAAATATAATAAATATTTAAATAGTACAAACTGCACATTCATATTCTACTAGTATGAAACATTTCATAATTTTATATATTTTTTTCACACAACATCGTAACAAATATATGTGTTGTGTTACAAATAAAGTTAAAAAATTGTTTGCAAACTTATAATCAACACGAATTTTGTATTTTTATTTGAAACTATGAAATGATATTTTTGCCACTTTTATTACTAGTAAAATTTACTTGCAATGGGAGTTTTTTACAATTTTGAAATAAAATGATATATTTGGGAATTGTTATTTGTAATTTCTCTATCATAAGCAATTTTTACATTCAATTTAGGGCCCGACTAATAGGACATTTACCTGTCTAACATGTCATGGAAACTTTCAACAATGTGGAGGAGTGCTCTATGGATGCATAATACTAAGTTAGCTAGTCTTCAATCCTGGATATTTTGATGTAATAGAGAATATTTTGAAGTGTATATGCAAGGTATATATATATATATAATTAGATGTTCTTAATCTTATCTAATGAATATTTTTATGTACTAAAGAATATATCAAAGTGTGTACATGTAAGGTATATACATAACCAGATGTTCCTTATCTAATAGCTCTCTGGATTTTTTTTGAAGGAATGTTAATTGTATTTTTTCAATATTATATATAGAATTGACAACCACAAAAAAAGTCAAATCACATAGTTTTTGATTGACTTGCTAAATCTCCTGCTAGGCTTCTTATTCTTAGGCTACTATTTAGAGAATATTTTATTGACAAGTAAGCATGAGGGCTAGTGCTCAATTTTGAAGAGCCTATAACACACCTCAAAATGCGTATATAACTCCGACTTTTTCATTTTCATTATGTAGTTGCCGTTATTTGTGTTTCTTAATACCTCCTTCAGTTATGTTCGGTGTCTTTTCCAGCACTGTGGTCGTATTCTCCTTGACGGGTTTCCTATGCAAAACCTTTGAAGAAAATGGAAACCCCGAGATAGAAGAAGCACGGGCTGAGATAGAAGAAGCGGGGGTAGAAGCAGGTAAGGTTCTCGAGAGTCTCTATCTTGTTACTTTTGGTTACATGGGACTATCAATAATGATCGCTTCAATTTTTTTAGAGAGCATAAATGCATTAATGTAAAATTTATCTTATACTAATATAAAGGTTTTGATAAAAAAAACATAAAAGAAAATTCTTAAGTACTAGTAAGTTTTAGTAAGTTTTGATTGGGAACTCATATTTTGAAGCAAAATTTTTTTGAAATTTTTTTTGAAATTAAATTATTATAGAAAAGTTACCTATTGTTCCATAATTAGATAATGTGTATTTACCCAACGAAACATTATGATAAAAGAGTATTGACATAATATAAATACCATTATTATCGTTGTTGTTTTTATTACATAAAGTTTGTTGTTTTAGTATAACTTTTTTTCTATTCATTTTAACTCTACATTAGCATTGTAAATTTTTTAACATATGCATTCAATCACATTATATCAAATCGATATTTATAAAATATTTTTACAACTACTTATAGATATTTGAGTTTAATAGACCCAGCAATAGCCCTTTTTTGAATTGATTTAAAATAGATATAAATCTAATTGTTCTAATTTCAAGTTTTAAGATTTTCTTATAAATTGTTTGATTAGTTTAAATAAATAAAAATATATTTAAATTTTGATACTGCAGATTTGCATTCTAAAGGTCCTTGAAAAGAAGAACGGAAGAAAATTCGTTTCGTTAACTGAAACTTGAAACTTTAAATATGACTTTATTATCTTTAATTATATTTAACTTTTTCTAATTATAGTATGCTTAATTAGTGAGAACTGAGAACTTTTAGTAATAACCATACGATTTAATAATAATAATAATAAACTAGTATATCAATTTTTCTTGTAAAATACTTAATATCTACCTGGATTTTCTATTTCAAACCTACATACAACTATAATAATAATAATAATAATAATAATAATAATAATAATAATAATAATGATGGAAAGAGAATTTAAATAGAGAGTAACATGTTTATAGAGTTATTGTGTAAAATAATTCTTAATAAAAAAAGGTTTTTATAAAATATTAAATATAATAAATATTTAAATAGTACAAACTGCACATTCATATTCTACTAGTATGAAACATTTCATAATTTTATATATTTTTTTCACACAATCTCTTAACAAATATATGTGTTTGTGCTACAAATAAAGTTAAAAAATTGTTTGCAAACTTATAATCAACACGAATTTTGTATTTTTATTTGAAACTATGAAATGATCTTTTTGCCACTTTTATTACTAGTAAAATTTACTTGAAATGGGAGTTTTTTTTACAATTTTGAACTAAAATGATATATTTGGGAATTGATATTTGTAATTTCTCTATCATAAGCAATTTTTACATTCAATTTAGGGCCCGGCTAATAGGACATTTACCTGTCTAACATGTCATGGAAACTTTCAACAATGTGGAGGAGTGCTCTATGGATGCATAATACTAAGTCAGCCTGTAATACCCTACCAATATGCGTCTAGAATCATATCAGTAAAATATTAATAACTGGTACTGAGTACAAACAAAAGCCAGGAATAATGACATAAATTGTATACATTTATAAATCATCTCAAGGATGGATACAATGAATATGTCTACACAGTAATAATAATATACAGCGGAAGAAAAGATTAGGCACGGTCTTCACGACATCCGATCAAGGCTCTTGATCCAAGCATCTAGCAAAAACTGATATTGCATGGTACCTGAAAAATAATAAGATGAATGGGGTGAGATTACTAAATCTCAGTGAGTTCCCCTATCTTATGGGTCCTCTCGGCACTACAGGGTACATGTATCATCTACAGATCCATCTCAGATCCTAAGGTTTCCTCATTATCCAGTACAAGGAGGCCTATCAACTCGTAGCTCCACGATTTAGTGTCTACTGACCACCCGATTGGATACTCTTAAAATATATCGCATGTTCATATATTAGGTATATGTTCTTCCAGGACAGGTCTTCTGGATTTACTTGCCCATCTGCTCTCAAAACAAGACCTAGAAGCATACCTTTTAAATCTACATGGTAATTAAGTCATATAGACTATAGGGAATCCTGGAATTGACATTGAATCACGTCGCACGATTCAACTCCTCAAAACCATGGAATTCCAACTCCGAACCGCATCACACGATTCAAATAATCAACAATATGGACCACAGGGAAACATGGATTTTCATCGAATTGCATCGCACAATTCAACTAATCAAATCCATGGAATCAACTCCAAATTGCATCACACGATTCGAATCATCAATAATATGGATCACAGGGAAACATGGATTCTCATCGAATTGCATCGCACAATTCAACTCATCAAATCCATGGAATCAACTCCGAATCGCATCACACGATTCGAATCCTCAATAATGAGAACGATAAGGGGAAGGTATTGGTTCGCATAACCGGGAGTTCATCCCCGGAGAATACTCCTGAACTATAGAGCACCAATCAATCCCGAGCGTCACACTCGAGAAGGACCTTCATATATGGCCTGGGAGCATCCTTGGACATCGCATCACAAGGACAACCACATATAAGTAACAAGCATCGCACCGGTTACTACCCTCATGCCCATTATGTAACCCTTGTCCACGGCACAACCTTGTTAGTTGACCTTCGTTAATCCTTCACAATATGCATTCTAAGAATTACCTCACAATTATGTTTATTGAGTAAACATCCTTTTAACACTTATGTTAATTGTAGAACCTTTCATCTCTTGGTCCATATAACTCAATCCGTCATTACATGTGTTAATTACCTTTAATTAATCATGTATTATACTTAGGTTAGTTTATATAAACCCAAGAGTCAATCATACATGTAACATACTAATATTTCACCAAGTTTTACTTTATTAAACAAGATACAAAAATATACAACTGGATTTTAGTAATATTTAGAAGTATGACAGAGTTATGGAAGCTTAGGCATCTCATAGCCCTTTCCGTTAGCTTTCCAACGATATAAAATTTGCGTCAATCAGATATACGATGCAAAAGTTATGAATTTATGAAGTTTCGAAAAAGCTGCCCAAACAGTGATGTAACGGGTTACATGAATCATGTAACCGGTTACATGACCTAAAAACTGCGTTTTTCACCCTTTTTCACATATGTAACCGGTTACATCAACCATGTAACCGGTTACATCGCTGACAGACCCAAAAATTCTGCATTTTAAGAGTTTTAGATCAGACCCAAACCCCTCTAACTGATTCCCAGCATCATAATTTAATCCCAAACGAATTTACAACATGCAATAGTGATCTAATGTACATATTACATACATAAAACACAATCTCATCATTAAATCAAACATGCATCAAGTTAGCTCACACTAAAACCCTTGACATGCAAATTCTTCCCCAAATTCTACCCAAGGTTTCTAATCTAATGGAACTCACCTTGATCAAGATTTATGAGATGAAGAGATGATTCTAAATTTGATGAAGATTATGATGAAGATAAGTTCTGACTTGAATGGTGAAAGGGATGATGATGATGTTCTTGATCATAGTTCTTCCTCCAAACCTTGCTAAAGCCTCACACATGCAAAATTCTTAATGAAAGATTCTTGAGCTCCTCCCTTCTTTCTTTCCTTTCACATTTCTCTCTATTTCTCCTCCAAAATCTGGTTTTGTTATCAAAAGGAAAAGAATGTGTAACCAAACAAATCCTTATTTCTCATTTAATGGGTGAATTGACCATTGTATCCTCCAACTATGCAATAATCACCAATTTTCTATTTGGTTTAATTCTAACCAATATATTTGGATTCCAACAATCCACTTAATCTCCCTCTCTTAAGAATTCTTTAGATAGAATTAGGTCTCACTTCACTTGTTTTCATGTTTAGAGAATTAGGGATGTTACATTCTCCCCCTCTTAAATAGAATTCGCCCTCGAATTCCATCCAATCACCAGGAAACAAGCTCTTCACATCTTCTTCTAACATGAGTGAGAATGGCTCATTTGTTCCTCATGTGGATAACCATACTACTCCGTAGAAAGATATCCTATCCAAGAAAACAAAACCCTTCGATACACTTGTGTCCTAGCCCCTCTCAACTGGTCCCCTTAGTCGTTACATAAACATGCCTCGTCTGATACGCCCTTTTATACGCTTAGGGACATATCCTTCCAAGGTTAGCAACCCTTACTTCTTCGCATTGAGTCTTAATAGCTTTATACATCAAAACCGCTCACTCGGATGGGTCACTCATCAACTCCAATTTGCGTTTATCCCGTAACCTCTTACTCATGTACGCCGTTGGTTTCATATATCTTTTCTGTTGGTTCCTTGACTTACCTCCAATATCAGGAATCCTACTACAACTTTCATATCTTGCAATAATATTCCAAATTCAATACTACACGAATCCATATGGAGTCACACAGGTGTTTGCTAAGTCCTTGGGTCTTGACTTCCAATTCCCAAATGCATAGGAGGATTTGATTCCAAGTTCACCTTCACTGTACAATAACCATTTTCCCACTTAGATCCCCCATATGATCTTGGTCGGAACAACTGACGCCAAAAAATCCAAAAAAGTGTACAATTCTTGCAACTATCCATCTTGATAGATAACTACTTCACACAACATCTTGCCAATGAAGAGTGAGCTCTAATGGTTAACTTGCAACGTCGCTCAAATTCTCCACATACACTCACAAGTTCACTTGACATAGTCAAATAAAACTTCGTCAAGTAAAATCCTCTACTTACTTCCAGCATCTCCAATGGTCACAATACTCCTTCCAATATTCACAAGCTAGCCCATGAAACATCCGATTATACCTCGACCACAGTGTCCTTTTATACCGTTCCATCGGTGGGTTTCTCCAGATTATGGTGGATCCTAGAGTCTACGATGAACGAAACATTACTTCGTCGAGTTCATCTTCGGAAGGTATCTCCATCCATACTTACTACAGGCATATCTTATTCTTCCTTGTCTGATGCGCTACTCTGATCTCAACCGGTCACACACTTCACGGAACCCTTTAAGAAAATTGTGTCCATAAACCACTTGGCTTCATTACCCTATCACGCTCAATCCCTTAATAGCAACAATTCCTTCTCTGCATTCGTCCAATTATAACACGTGCTAGAGTCTTAATCACACTTACCAACACTACTATTCGAGGTCGAGTAGTTATTAACATCAAGTCACTAAGTACTCTGTCATCCTTGGAAAATTCTCCTTAGAATACAACCCTTGTCATACATTTCATTTTCAGAAATTCTGAAACCGAATACTTGCCAAATATGAATCCACCTTACTTTACTAATTCTCGCATCATACAGCTGCAATGATAATTCTATCAACCTGTCCATAGTATCTTCTCAACCATACGACTTCATACCGTTGGCGTGACAACACTTCCCAGAATTCATATGGCTTAACCAATATAAAAATCCTTTCAATGTCGCACTTCAACCATACTGTCATCTAATGCCTTTTCGTTTCTGAAACTGACACTAAACCGACTTCTCCGGCTGCATTCCCCAATGCATCATTTCTAGCAGTTAAGTGTATATCACAATGTAAGGAATCAGACTTTGTGCCTTGGATATTCCCCTTTGAAATTCCACGACACTCCAAAACGAAAATGCCTCTGCTTACCGAGACTGACCTTATTTAACTTCTGAGGATCTACAGATACTCGCCTCAAAGCATCTCACGTCGAGCTAACCCAAGACATACTTCATCTATTCATACACTGACCACCAATGTTAAAGAATAGCCACACAATACGCTGGTCGAAATATGATGATCACACACACATTCCCATCTCGAAAACTACACAAAAGGTTCACTAACTCCAACGGAATCTGAAGTATCCACGATGTAGAATCTAAAACTCTCACACGATCACGACCACCTAAGGTCTCCTCATAGCGTAGCATTAGAATCTAATCCAACTCATGGTTGCCTGCTCGCATAATTCTCAATCATCGGGTGCGACGTAGGATCCTTTCATGCCTACCTTATGAGAACTCGGATCCGCGTCTCACGAATACCAATCTCATCCTACCTTGAGTTCCAGATCAATCATGTCCCACATCTGTCAGGAAAGAATGGCTCACGCGCCTCGTGCGCGATAGCGATACTGTGGCGCTATACCTATCTGGTAGTACTAACATGATGGTCCCACTCCGAGGCCATGCATTCAAGTAACTTACCCAGTGGCATATAACGATCCCCACCCGTATCCTATAGCCACGACCGACGATGATTGGACATGTCTCAACTGAGGTCATCGCTACTCAGATCCTTCTAGTCACACGTTTAAGGTTTACCTCCCTTGAACGCAACAAACTAGATTTGACTCGCTACGAATCTAGTTCGAGTTCCTATGCCAGGTGTGTACTCACTCACACGTGCACGCATGAGAGGTTCTCAATGTTAACTCCCACCATATAGGAATAACATGGTTACAAATAACAGTCACCTACTGCGGTCAACTCGCTGATGCTTCAGACAACTACTAGTTCAATTCATCTAAGTACCCAACACCTAGAGTAGTTCTACGGCTATACTCGGGATTAGATGATTCACAACTAGCAGGGAACATGGATTACTGTGCATATCCATCCACTCAGTTGTCTCCTAGCGTAGTTCTAGGACTTACGCATTTCCGAATAACAAGGAGATGCAGTAGTTCCTTTCACTCAGTCAGGCATCCCAGATATTCCCAATTTGGAGATCACCACTTCCACTCGTTCTACCAACCATTCACTAGATAACTACCCGCATCTTAAGGTACACCAAAACGAGTCGGAGGTAATAATCTTGTTCCTCCAAATACTGTCTAGGAAAGAGTAATTAGAAATATCCAATACCTCTGTCCAACTCCCAAAGTCTTCCATCCAACCGTTTCTCTATCCATGTTTGCTACTGGCATCATTATCTAGTAACGAATTCCTAACAGATTCAAGCTCAACTTCATCATGGAATTCCCTTACATCATTCCTACTTAGGTGCTTCATGGATTTCCCTCACTGCTATCGAGATCTAGATAAAGTTCACTCCATCCAACCGAAATCTTGGAACTCCTAGTCGTCTTAGACCTTACCACAACAACTAGGTTGTCAACTATTCCGTGTAAATTTCTCTTCTTATGTCTGACAATCCCAACATTCTCCCAACTCAACCGACCTTCGCCACTTCAACAGACTCCTCTAACATACACTCTATCTGAAACGTTCACTTGTCCCATAAGGTGCTTTGGAAACTCCAACTTCCTTGACTTCTCCCGTGTAAACTGTTATCGCATCTAACTTGCATACGTGACACTATCCTAGTCCAACATTTTCCATAATTACTACTGGAATTCTGTTACCACACGAGTCACTTTGGGGATAACGCGTCCTCGGGGCGGCTCTGCCGCGATCCTGCCTATCACATACCCAGTTGGTGAGTTGATCAAGTTCAACAACTGAATAACATGATAGTAGAATTGAGCCAGCAACGCACACTTATGAGGAAGAAAGAAGTTTGCTAATGATGCCTCACAGCTAGGTCGAGGGTCGACCTGCTCTGATACCAACTGTAATACCCTACCAATATGCGTCTAGAATCATATCAGTAAAATATTAATAATTGGTACTGAGTACAAACAAAAGCCAGGAATAATGACATAAATTGTATACATTTATAAATCATCTCAAGGATGGATACAATGAATATGTCTACACAGTAATAATAATATACAGCGGAAGAAAAGATTAGGCACGGTCTTCACGACATCCGATCAAGGCTCTTGATCCAAGCATCTAGCAAAAACTGATATTGCATGGTACCTGAAAAATAATAAGATGAATGGGGTGAGATTACTAAATCTCAGTGAGTTCCCCTATCTTATGGGTCCTCTCGGCACTACAGGGTACATGTATCATCTACAGATCCATCTCAGATCCTAAGGTTTCCTCATTATCTAGTACAAGGAGGCCTATCAACTCGTAGCTCCACGATTTAGTGTCTACTGACCACCCGATTGGATACTCTTAAAATATATCGCATGTTCATATATTAGGTATATGTTCTTCCAGGACAGGTCTTCTGGATTTACTTGCCCATCTGCTCTCAAAACAAGACCTAGAAGCATACCTTTTAAATCTACATGGTAATTAAGTCATATAGACTATAGGGAATCCTGGAATTGACATTGAATCACGTCGCACGATTCAACTCCTCAAAACCATGGAATTCCAACTCCGAACCGCATCACACGATTCAAATAATCAACAATATGGACCACAGGGAAACATGGATTTTCATCGAATTGCATCGCACAATTCAACTCATAAAATCCATGGAATCAACTCCAAATTGCATCACACGATTCGAATCATCAATAATATGGACCACAGGGAAACATGGATTCTCATCGAATTGCATCGCACAATTCAACTCATCAAATCCATGGAATCAACTCCGAATCGCATCACACGATTCGAATCCTCAATAATGAGAACGATAAGGGGAAGGTATTGGTTCGCATAACCGGGAGTTCATCCCCGGAGAATACTCCTGAACTATAGAGCACCAATCAATCCCGAGCGTCACACTCGAGAAGGACCTTCATATATGGCCTGGGAGCATCCTTGGACATCGCATCACAAGGACAACCACATATAAGTAACAAGCATCGCACCGGTTACTACCCTCATGCCCATTATGTAACCCTTGTCCACGGCACAACCTTGTTAGTTGACCTTCGTTAATCCTTCACAATATGCATTCTAAGAATTACCTCACAATTATGTTTATTGAGTAAACATCCTTTTAACACTTATGTTAATTGTAGAACCTTTCATCTCTTGGTCCATATAACTCAATCCGTCATTACATGTGTTAATTACCTTTAATTAATCATGTATTATACTTAGGTTAGTTTATATAAACCCAAGAGTCAATCATACATGTAACATACTAATATTTCACCAAGTTTTACTTTATTAAACAAGATACAAAAATATACAACTGGATTTTAGTAATATTTAGAAGTATGACAGAGTTATGGAAGCTTAGGCATCTCATAGCCCTTTCCGTTAGCTTTCCAACGATATAAAATTTGCGTCAATCGGATATACGATGCAAAAGTTATGAATTTATGAAGTTTCGAAAAAGCTGCCCAAACAGTGATGTAACGGGTTACATGAATCATGTAACCGGTTACATGACCTAAAAACTGTGTTTTTCACCCTTTTTCACACATGTAACCGGTTACATCAACCATGTAACCGGTTACATCGCTGACAGACCCAAAAATTCTGCATTTTAAGAGTTCTAGATCAGACCCAAACCCCTCTAACTGATTCCCAGCATCATAATTTAATCCCAAACGAATTTACAACATGCAATAGTGATCTAATGTACATATTACATACATAAAACACAATCTCATCATTAAATCAAACATGCATCAAGTTAGCTCACACTAAAACCCTTGACATGCAAATTCTTCCCCAAATTCTACCCAAGGTTTCTAATCTAATGGAACTCACCTTGATCAAGATTTATGAGATGAAGAGATGATTCTGAATTTGATGAAGATTATGAAGATAAGTTCTGACTTGAATGGTGAAAGGGATGATGATGATGTTCTTGATCATAGTTCTTCCTCCAAACCTTGCTAAAGCCTCACACATGCAAAATTCTTAATGAAAGATTCTTGAGCTCCTTCCTTCTTTCTTTCCTTTCACATTTCTCTCTATTTCTCCTCCAAATTCTGGTTTTGTTATCAAAAGGAAAAGAATGTGTAACCAAACAAATCCTTATTTCTCATTTAATGGGTGAATTGACCATTGTATCCTCCAACTATGCAATAATCACCAATTTTCTATTTGGTTTAATTCTAACCAATATATTTGGATTCCAACAATCCACTTAATCTCCCTCTCTTAAGAATTCTTAAGATAGAATTAGGTCTCACTTCACTTGTTTTCATGTTTAGAGAATTAGGGATGTTACACAGCCAGTCTTCAATCCTTGATATTTTAATGTAATAGAGAATATTTTGAAGTGTATATGCAAGTTATATATATATATATATATATATATATATATATATATATTATTATTAGATGTCCTTAATCTTATTTAATGAATATTTTGATGCAATAAAGAATATATCAAAGTGTGTACATGTAAGGTATATTCATAACCAGATGTTCCTTATCTAATAGCTCTCTGGATTTTTTTTGAAGGAATGTTAATTGTATTTTTTCAATATTATATATAGAATTGACAACCACAAAAAACGTCAAATCACGTAGTTTAAATTGATTTGCTAAGTCTCCTGCTAGGCTTCTTATTCTTAGGCTACTATTTAAAGAATATTTTATTGACAAGTAAGCATGAGGGCTAGTGCTCAATTTTGAAGAGCCTATAGCACACCTCAAAATGCGTATATGACTCCGGCTTTTTCATTTTCATTATGTAGTTGCCGTTATTTGTGTTTCTTATTACCTCCTTGAGTTATGTTCGGTGTCTTTTCCAGCACTGTGGTCGTATTCTCCTTGACGGTTTTCCTATGCAAAATCTTTGAAGAAAATGGAAACCCCGATATAGAAGAAGCAGGGGCTGAGGTAAAAGAAGCAGGGGTAGAAGCAGGTAAGGTTCTCGAGAGCCTCTATCTTATTACTTTTGGTTACATGGGACTATCAATAATGATCGCGTCAATTTTTTTTGTAATATCCCGATTCTTCGACCCAGGTAATTGTCATTTAATCGATAATTGGTATGCACAATAGACTTATTCTATAATAATCTAAGGGGGATTATTATAAGAGTAAGTGGATTAGTAGAAGAAAAATCCAAAAGTTAGTTGGAATAGAAGGATATTGGTTAGAAACCAACAAGGTGGCAACTTTGTGATTTTGGCATAGTTAGAGGGCATTTTGGACAATAGACATCTTGCATGAGTCATAAGGAGTTGTTTGGATGGAGGGATGTATATCTTTGTTAGAGAATCATTTCTTTTGGAGAATAAAGGGATTAGAGCCAAGAAGAACTCATAACTCAAGTTCCATTTTCGTATTCCATGGCAGCCTCCACTAAATCAGGTATAACTCTCAACTCGTAACTCCGATCGTAACGATTCTGATCCCATTGGAAAGCTAACGAATTTCTCTTTCATTTGCACCTATGGTTCGCATTTATAGCTTCTGGTTTGAAGGAGAAAAACGAGTTTGATGTTGGGTGGTCAATGCTGAATGTGTATGAAGGTGAGCTACGAATTTCTTGCTAATGGAGATGGAAGTTTGAGCAAGAGGGAGATACAATAGTAGCAAGAGCACCATCTCAACCTCTATTAATCCAAGGTGAGTCCTTAGATAGTGACTTGGGGAATTAGCATGCAAGGGTTAGAATTGGGGTGAGGGAATTGTGAGAATGATCCATGAATCTATGATGATAAAACATGTTTATGTGATAATTGCTGGTAGTATGTGAATTAATTGATCAAATATGTGTTCTTCTGATCATTTGCATGCTATAGATTGCTAAAATATGATGAGACTCGTATTTGGAATGTTATAGGTATTTGGATTGGGATTGGTTTTGGTTAGGGACTGATAAAATGCAAATTTTTGGGTCTGTCAGTCATGTAACCGGTTACATGGTTGACGTAACCGGTTACATGTGTGAAAAAAGGTGAAAAACGCAGTTTTACAGTGATGTAACCGGTTACATGATTCATGTAACCCGTTACATTGCTGTTGGGCAGATTTTCCAAAACTTCGGAAATTCATAACTTTTACATCGTAAGTCCGTTTCGCGCAAACTTTATATCGTTGGAAAGCTAGTAATACGTACTATCTGATAAGATAGGTCCCCAAACCAGAATATCAATTTATCATGAGGATTTGTGTCCTTTCGATTGTTATTAATTATTATGTTATGCATTGAATAGAATGCCTATTGCTACTATGAATAGTATATCCATGTGTGAAATTGTTATGCCATTATGTATGATACATGGAACCTGTGGACACCGTCGTTTTGGTTAAACGATTGGTTTGATTGTATTGTTTGTGACCTTGACATTACGTCATATTTCTGTATGCTTGAATCGAAGTGGCCGAAAGGCTAGATTGGGACGCTGCTCCGACTATGTAGTCTATGAGCCCTCCCGGACCGTGTAGTCCAATGGAATAACCCGTTCATGTGTATTGTTCGATATGGTGTGCATCTGAGCTACCGTTGCAGTGTGCTCGTGAGTTTCCGTACGGGGTTTTACTCACTTGGCGTTAACACACTTGCGTGCTCGGTATGGTGGGGTTATGCGGCTATGTAGGCTAATGCATAATGAGGTAACTCACCTCTAGTAAAGTCACGTAGACTAATACTAGGCTTTGGCCCGATGGGCTCAGGCGTCAAGGTGGCGGTTTGTACTCGGCGTAACTCACTAGCGTGAAGAAGGTTAACAGAACAATGACGCCATTTAGGCAAAAGTCATCTGGTGGTCATTTAGGCTCGTGCGAATCGTTTAACCGTCTTGCAGTGTGCTTGTACAAGTCCCTTGACATATAGGCAGGAGGTTACTCATCGAGGATGCATTTATTCCATAATCTAGCCGAGGTTGTTACACTTCTGGATTCCCCGTGTGTGGATGCGGGTTTGCATACTTGTTTGTTATACAATGTGTATTTGTTTGAGGCAAGTCCAATGGTGGGCGAGTCACTTGTTTTCTCCGTACTTGTACCGGATGTGAGGATAAACCCCGGATCAATGGTGGATTCGGTTTTGTTGATGCATGTACCCTGTAGAACCGAGTGGACCTATAGGATAGGAGGACTCACTGAGATTTAGTAATCTCACCCCAATCAACTTATATTTTTTCAGGTGCAGTTTAGTAGCGTTTGACAGATAGCAGGATCGGATTGACGGCTTAAAGTGGTGACGGCTCGGAGACCTCGTCAGATCCCATTTTCCGCTGTGCAGATCCATTAAAGACACATGTGTTGTAATTCTTAGTAGAATTTCATGTTGTATTTTATATGGATCTCTCTATATCTATAGCTTTTGTATGTACTCAATATCAATTTTAACGTTTCATGCATAATATACTAGTCAATTATGTATGGGGTGTTACAGTTGGTATCAGAGCAGGTCGATTCTCGGCCGAGCCATGAGACATCACTAGCAATCCCTTTCCTCCTCTCGTGTGTGCGTTGCTAGCCTGATTTTACTGAAATCTCATTCAGTTGTTGAACTTGATCAACTCATCGACTGGGTGTGAGACAGTAGAATTACGGCAGAGCCGCCACGAGGACTCGTAAACCTGTAAGTGTCGTGAACCCAAGTAGAAAGGATCGGTTGGGTGGTGAATTGTATATGGAAGTTGGATTTATTGGACGACGTAAGTAGAAGGGATGTTGGAGTTGCCAGACTTAAGAGGAGCGTTTGACGCAAAGAAGTAATAGTCGAGCTGTCAAGTGGGATTGAGGCAACTGGAATTTTTAATGTTTGCATGGACGGAGTAAAACGTTCTCTAAGTCTCGGTAATAGCAAGGGAAAACCAGACAGGACTGAGAAAGAGCCTTGTAAATGAGATTCTCCGAAGGTGTCGAGCTGGGATTTAGTAGGATTCAGTGTTGATGATGCTGCCGGTGTTAAGTGTAACTGATGAGCTGATAGGACAGAATAACCTTTGGAAGTGCGGACACAGAAGTCAGACCTTTCTAATTGTGCTAGTACGGACAGTAATTGGAGGGCAGAGTATTAGACCCTGATTCAACTTGACGTACCCTAAGCGAGAGTGGTTACCTAGTAAAGGTTAATGGAAGGTGCGGATGTGGTAACTTACGATTGGGCGAAGCTTGAATACCAGTCGGTAGAAGAGGATGTGTATTTCTATTCTTATCCTTTTGTATTTAAGTTCTAGAACTACGCTAGATGGAATATGAAATGATGTAGAAGCGTGAAATGCAGTAACCTAAGTTCTTGTTAGTTGTTGTTCGTCTAACCCCGAGTGAAGCCATAGAACTACGCTTGGCGTTGGGCGTTCAGGCGAGTAAGAACTAAGATCTATCTGGAAAGTTAGTAGGATGATCGTAGTTAAGTTGGTTGTTAGGAACCATAGTATTCCTATCTGGACTGAATTATCCTTGGAATCTCATGCATGCGTGGGACGAGTGGGTACGCGCACTGCATGGTAATCCGAAGTTGAACTTCAAATCTTCGTGCTTGGCGTTTTGGCTTTCCAAGTAAGTAAACCTTGAAGTGTAGCACTCTCAGGTTTTAGCATCCTGAGTAGTGTGATTCGAAGGATTTGAGGAACGATGAACCTATTGGAGGCCTGTTCAGACACTTGTCGGTTGTGACTTTAGGATACGCATGGAGATCATTATACGCCACTGAGGTAGGTTACCTAGATACATGGCCTCGGAGTTGGACCACCATGTTGGTACTACCAGACGGGTATAATGCCACAGTATCGCTATCGTGCACAAGATGCGTGAGTAATCCTTTTTCCGACATGTGTGGGACAAAGGTGATCGGAAGCTCAAGGTAGAATTTTGATTTGGCACTCGTGAGACACAGATCCAGACTCTCATAAAGTATGTGGGACGAGGATCCATACGTCGCGCTCGATAGTAGAGGAATAACTAGACAGGCGATGATGTGATGGATCAAGACTCAATACTATACTTATGGAGACTCTGAGTGATCGTGATCGCGTGAGTTAGTATCCGATTGTACCTTGGGGATGTTCTCGTTTCGTGAAGTGTTAAGTTGGAAATCTTGCATGAGTGTCTAGAGTGAGACTCATGTGCGGTCATGATATCCTGGTCAGCATAGTGAGTGGATATCATGTACCATTGGCAACCGGTGATAGAATATGCAGGTTGTATCTTGGATCGGCTCGATGTGTGATGTGTCTGGTAAGGTATTGCTAGATACTCTGAGTGGAGAAGTGTTAATCTTGGTAAAGCATGGACATTTTGGTTTGAGAACTGCTAAGGAGTTTATAAGAGAGATGTTCGAAGTGCAAAGTGCAATTTCTTGCATTGTGGCTACACTCTGACTGTTAGAAGCACTGCAATGAAGGATGCAGCCGCCGAGGAAGTCAGTTCAATGTCTGATTCAGAGGTGGAACATACATTAGATGACTGTGTGAATGGAGTGTGGTTATGGGAGGATTGTTATATCAGTAAGTCGCACGAGTTATCAGAGGTGATACCACACTAAGAGAATGAAGGTGTATGGTTTGGTAGAAGTTGTGTAAAGCTGCTAGAGTTATCATGAGCTGCAGTACGTCGTGAAGGGTTTGATATACCAGTAGCAACAAAGATTTGTTGGAATGAAAAACATAGCAGTTGTAAGTTGTGGAAATCAGTGATAGGACGAACCTCTAAGTCAGTGAATTTTTGGGTTTCAATGCCTTGGGATTGAAACGTGTGCCTAAGTTGTGGTAGATGAACTATATGGAATGGCAGAGTAAGTAGAAACTTGATTTTGGGGAGTACTCAACCTCGAGTGGTAGTTGGCGACAAATGTGCCTGACGTCTTATCATGCGGTGTGTTGCATGAATCTTGAGGAAGGACTGTTGTTATTCGAGGATTTCAAGGTGTGTGAATTGTTGGAATCAGAGTAGCGCAACAGATCAAGGAAGAATCAGATAAGTCTGAGGTAGGAACGAACAGACTATTTATAGGATTTTATGTTGGGATGAAAGTATCTTCCTAAGGGAAATTGTCAAAGCAGCGTTTCGTTCGTTCTAGTCTCTCAAGGATCACCATTACTCGAGAGGTGTTGTCAATGGACCAGCTTGGGAATACATTTTTGTGGATGGCATGTGGTCCGATGTTCGTAGGTCATCAGTTTAGCTTGCAAGTCACAAGGGTTGGACTGAGTATCAGATCTTCGAAATGCTGAAGGCTAGAGAGGACATTCAGTTGGCGCAAGTTCTTTGTGGTTATGCCTTGTGTAATATGATTGTACAGGAAGATTAGGACAATGGTTACAGGTCAGTTGTTGAATTTCGCCTCTTATAAGTAAAATCTTGTTCGAAGTTGTCGAATGTCAAGGCTATAGTTGCAAGATGATTACACCTTCGCAGTTTACGGTGACAGTTGTTATGTCTAAACTGGAGTAAGGGTTAAAGTAAGGAGATTCAGTTGTATAAGTAAAGGTAAATTTGGGACAATCATCCTAAGACTTTGGGAACCAGAGGTTAAGACCAAGGAATTTGGAGATCACCTAATGACATTATATGGATTCGAGTGGAGAATAATTTGAAGTGTTGTCGCAGAAGTGACGTTGTGGCAGTAAATTCTCGAACGGGAAGTAATTTAAGGAGCTAAGTGAATCAGTAAGTGTGTTGGAAAAGGGTGAACACAGCAAAGTTTGAACAGCAGATATCCAACAGGAGTGGATTGCTAGGGTTTCTGAAATTCGGGAGATTCAGTGCAGAGCAGTGAAGGCCTAGGACCCTAGAAGGATCTTCTCCCAGGTGTGTCAAGACAAGGTATCTAAATAGACGTGTTGCTTGAGAGTTAAAGAGCTAATCATGTGTAGTGGGACGCAAGTATTTTTGGCGGATTATGTTCTCCGTATAGATGATCCTCGGACAGAGTAGTGAGATTATCTAAAGACGAATGTGAGTAACATTCTTTCCCTTGGTTGTATAGATATGAGGGGTTGGTTCTCATGGTGAACGGAAGGAATTCGAGGACGAATTCTATTTAAGGGGGGGAGAATGTAATATCCCGATTCTTCGAACCAGGTAATTGTCATTTAATTGATAATTGGTATGCACAATAGACTTATTCTATAATAATCTAAGGAGGATTATTATAAGAGTAAGTGGATTAGTAGAAGAAAAATCCAAAACTTAGTTGGAATAGAAGGATATTGGTTAGAAACCAACAAGGTGGCAACTTTGTGATTTTGGCATAGTTAGAGGGCATTTTGGACAATAGACATCTTGCATGAGTCATAAGGAGTTGTTTGGATGGAGGGATGTATATCTTTGTTAGAGAATCATTTCTTTTGGAGAATAAAGGGATTAGAGCCAAGAAGAACTCATAACTCAAGTTCCATTTTCGTATTCCATGGCAGCCTCCACTAAATCAGGTATAACTCTCAACTCGTAACTCCGATCGTAACGATTCTGATCCCATTGGAAAGCTAACGAATTTCTCTTCGATTTGCACCTATGGTTCGCATTTATAGGTTCTGTTTTGAAGGAGAAAAACGAGTTTGATGTTGGGTGGTCAATGCTGAATGTGTATGAAGGTGAGCTACGAATTTCTTGCTAATGGAGATGGAAGTTTGAGCAAGAGGGAGATACAATAGTAGCAAGAGCACCATCTCAACCTCTATTAATCCAAGGTGAGTCCTTAGATAGTGACTTGGGGAATTAGCATGCAAGGGTTAGAATTGGGGTGAGGGAATTGTGAGAATGATCCATGAATCTATGATGATAAAACATGTTTATGTGATAATTGCTGGTAGTATGTGAATTAATTGATCAAATATGTGTTCTTCTGATCATTTGCATGCTATAGATTGCTAAAATATGATGAGACTCGTATTTGGAATGTTATAGGTATTTGGATTGGGATTGGTTTTGGTTAGGGACTGATAAAATGCAAATTTTTGGGTCTGTCAGTCATGTAACCGGTTACATGGTTGACGTAACCGGTTACATGGTTGAAAAAAAGGTGAAAAACGCAGTTTTACAGTGATGTAACCGGTTACATGATTCATGTAACCCGTTACATTGCTGTTGGGCAGATTTTCCAAAACTTCGGAAATTCATAACTTTTGCATCGTAAGTCCGTTTCGCGCAAACTTTATATCGTTGGAAAGCTAATAATATGTACTATCTTATAAGATAGGTCCCCAAACCAGAATATCAATTTATCATGAGGATTTGTGTCATTTCGATTGTTATTAATTATTATGTTATGCATTGAATAGAATGCCTATTGCTACTATGAATAGTATATCCATGTGTGAAAATGTTATGCCATTATGTATGATACATGGAACCTGTGGACACCGTCGTTTTGGTTAAACGATTGGTTTGATTGTATTGTTTGTGACCTTGACATTACGTCATATTTCTGTATGCTTGAATCGAAGTGGCCGAAAGGCTAGATTGGGACGCTGCTCCGACTATGTAGTCTATGAGCCCTCCCGGACCGTGTAGTCCAATGGAATAACCCGTTCATGTGTATTGTTCGATATGGTGTGCATCTGAGCTACCGTTGCAGTGTGCTCGTGAGTTTCCGTACGGGGTTTTACTCACTTGGCGTTAACACACTTGCGTGCTCGGTATGGTGGGGTTATGCGGCTATGTAGGCTAATGCATAATGAGGTAACTCACCTCTAGTAAAGTCACGTAGACTAATACTAGGCTTTGGCCCGATGGGCTCAGGCGTCAAGGTGGCGGTTTGTACTCGGCGTAACTCACTAGCGTGAAGAAGGTTAACGGAACAATGACGCCATTTAGGCAAAAGTCATCTCGTGGTCATTTAGGCTCGTGCGAACCGTTTAACCGTCTTGCAGTGTGCTTGTACAAGTCCCTTGACATATAGGCAGGAGGTTACTCATCGAGGATGCATTTATTCCATAATCTAGCCGAGGTTGTTACACTTCTGGATTCCCCGTGTGTGGATGCGGGTTTGCATACTTGTTTGTTATACAATGTGTATTTGTTTGAGGCAAGTCCAATGGTGGGCGAGTCACTTGTTTTCTCCGTACTTGTACCGGATGTGAGGATAAACCCCAGATCAATGGTGGATTCAGTTTTGTTGATGCATGTACCCTGTAGAACCGAGTGGACCTATAGGATAGGAGGACTTACTGAGATTTAGTAATCTCACCCCAATCAACTTATATTTTTTCAGGTGCAGTTTAGTAGCGTTTGACAGATAGCAGGTTCGGATTGACGGCTTAAAGTGGTGACGGCTCGGAGACCTCGTCAGATCCCATTTTCCGCTGTGCAGATCCATTGAAGACACGTGTGTTGTAATTCTTAGTAGAATTTCATGTTGTATTTTATATGGATCTCTCTATATCTATAGCTTTTGTATGTACTCAATATCAATTTTAACGTTTCATGCATAATATACTAGTCAGTTATGTATGGGGTGTTACATTTTTAGAGAGCATAAATGCATTAATGTAAAATTTATCATATACTAATATAAAGGTTTTGATAAAAAAACATAAAAGTAAATTCTTAAGTACCAGTAAGTTTTAGTAAGTTTTGATTGGGTAATCATATTTTGAAACAAAATTTTTTTGAAATTTTTTTTGAAATTAAATTATTATAGAAAAGTTACCTATTGTTCCATAATTAGATAATGTGTATTTACCCAACGAAACATTATGATAAAAGAGTATTGACATAATATAAATACCATTATTATCGTTGTTGTTTTTATTACATAAAGTTTGTTGTTTTAGTATAAGTTTTTTTCTATTCATTTTAACTCTACATTAGCATTGTAAATTTTTTAACATATGCATTCAATCACATTATATCAAATCGATATTTATAAAATATTTTTACAACTACTTATAGATATTTGAGTTTAATAGGCCCAGCAATAGCCCTTTTTTGAATTGATTTAAAATAGATATAAATCTAATTGTTATAATTTCAAGTTTTAAGATTATCTTATAAATTGTTTGATCAGTTTAAATAAATAAAAATATATTTAAATTTTGATACTGCAGATTTGCATTCTAAAGGCCCTTGAAAAGAAGAACGGAAGAAAATTCGTTTCGTTAACTGAAACTTGAAATTTTAAATATGACTATATTATCTTTAATTATATATAACTTTTTCTAATTATAGTATGCTTAATATGTGAGAACTGAGAACTTTTAGTAATAACCATACGATTTAATAATAATAATAAACTAGTATATCAATTTTTCTTGTAAAATACTTAATATCTACCTGGATTTTCTATTTCAAACCTACATACAACTATTATAATAATATTAATAATAATAATAATATTAATGATGAAAAGAGAATTTAAATAGAGAGTAACATGTTTATAGAGTTATTGTGTAAAATAAAACTTAATAAAAAAAGGTTTTTATAAAATGTTAAATATAATAAATATTTAAATAGTACAAAGTGCACATTCATATTCTACTATTATGAAACATTTCATAATTTTATATATTTTTTTCACACAACCTCGTAACAAATATATGTGTTTGTGCTACAAATAAAGTTAAAAAATTGTTTGCAAACTTATAATCAACACGAATTTTGTATTTTTATTTGAAACTATGAAATGATCTTTTTGCCACTTTTCTTACTAGTAAAATTTACTTGCAATGGGAGTTTTTTAGAATTTTGAACTAAAATGATATATTTGGGAATTGATTTTTGTAATTTCTCTATCATAAGCAATTTTTAAATTCAATTTAGGGCCCGGTTAATAGGACATTTACCTGTCTAACATGTCATGGAAACTTTCAACAATGTGGAGGAGTGCTCTATGGATGCATAATACTAAGTCAGCCAGTCTTCAATCCTGGATATTTTGATGTAATAGAGAATATTTTGAAGTGTATATGCAAGTTATATATATATATATATATATATATATATATATATATATATATATATATATATATATATATATATATGTATATATATATATATATATATTATTAGATGTTCTTAATCTTATCTAATGAATATTTTGATGCAATAAAGAATAAATCAAAGTGTGTACATGTAAGGTATATTCATAACTAGATGTTCCTTATCTAATAGCTCTCTGGATTTTTTTTGAAGGAATGTTAATTGTATTTTTTCAATATTATATATAGAATTGACAACCACAAAAAAAGTCAAATCACATAGTTTAGATTGATTTGCTAAATCTCCTGCTAGGCTTCTTATTCTTAGGCTACTATTTAGAGAATATTTTATTGACAAGTAAGCATGAGGGCTAGTGCTCAATTTTGAAGAGCCTATATAACACCTCAAAATGCGTATATTACTCCGGCCTTTTCATTTTCATTATGTAGTTGCCGTTATTTGTGTTTCTTAATACCTCCTTTAGTTATGTTCGGTGTCTTTTCCAGCACTGTGGTCGTATTCTCCTTGACGGGTTTCCTATGCAAAATCTTTGAAGAAAATGGAAACCCCGAGATAGAAGAAGCAGGGGCTAAGGTATAAGAAGCAGGGGTAGAAGCAGGTAAGGTTCTCGAGAGTCTCTATCTTATTACTTTTGGTTACATGGGACTATCAATAATGATCGCGTCAATTTTTTTAGAGAGCATAAATGCATTAATGTAAAATTTATCATATACTAATATAAAGGTTTTGATAAAAAAAACATAAAAGTAAATTCTTAAGTACTAGCAAGTTTTAGTAAGTTTTGATTGGGTACTTATATTTTGAAGCAAAATTTTTTTGAAATTTTTTTTGAAATTAAATTATTATAGAAAAGTTACCTATTGTTCCATAATTAGATAATGTGTATTTACCCAACGAAACATTATGATAAAAGAGTATTGACATAATATAAATACCATTATTATCGTTGTTTTGTTTTTATTACATAAAGTTTGTTGTTTTAGTATAAGTTTTTTTCTATTCATTTTAACTCTACATTAACATTGTAAATTTTTTAACATATGCATTCAATCACATTATATCTAATCGATATTTATAAAATATTTTTACAACTACTTATAGATATTTGAGTTTAATAGACCCAGCAATAGCCCTTTTTTGAATTGATTTAAAATAGACACTACAACAAAAAGGAGTTTATACAACGGCTGAAAACCGCGGCTAAATGTCATAAAACCGTAGCCGAAGCCTTTAGGTTATCGAGGCGTGGAATATGCGGCCGTTGCCTATTCTTAGAGGCTACGGTTTTGTCACTTTAAACCACAGATGAGAAAACGCGTTGCCTGAATATGAGAATAGGCTGCACTTTTGTAACTTGTTTTAGGGCACGGTTTTATTTAGGCTACACTTATATAACCGTGGCCAGTTTGATTAAACTACACTTATCAAGTTATTTTAGTCCACGGTTTTTATTTAGGCCACAACATAAAACCGTTGTCAGTTTCTTTTTTTTAATTAAAAAAATAAATTATAGACTACAAAGAAATTTTTTCTTAAAATGTAATTTCAAACTCAAAAAATCACATAAAATAACAAATTTAACAAAGTTGCTGCAAAAAACCTTTAACATGATAAGTTAGTTTTAAGGATTTTACAACTACAATAACTTGCATCTTAAGGATTTTACAATAACTTGCATCTAACACCTATTCCACAATAAACAACTATATAGTATAGTGAACCTAAAAACAACTCATGAGATGGGTACAAAAGCATCACAACCTAGTTTGTTAGACGTTCTTTTTTATTTGTACAATAATAATTGGTAAGTCCAAAATTTTAATATTAACACCCTTTGATGTACTAAACTAGATCTGTTTAAGAGCCATGATATCTCTTGTGTCTCAATCTCGAACTTTATAAACATTGTCGTAGGTTCCTTGTCCTACCTGCAAGTGTAAATAACATAAGCCAATTCAACTATATCATACTCCCTTCTAATTTGGTTTTCTCAAAGCAAACTATAAATTAATAATTTTCATTAACTTACACATTGGCGTAGTAATGAACAAACTAAACTCAAAATAGAAAACACCGAATCAATTTGGTTTCCAATTGCAATGACACATATAGTACAAAGGAAATTAAAGATCCATAACTCAGAAATTGATACGATGAATTCTTAATACTCCATTAGATACAAAGATTCTTATTGGACATGATACAAAATACTAGTTTGATAAAAAGAAAAACTGCAATATGATAAAGAAAAAGAATGAGGACAATCACAAAACAATAAATCTAGTGGTATGATATTTAATTAGAGGCAGCAATCCAAGGCATAACAACATAATCCGCCTCAATTGCTAACAAATAAATACGAAAAAAGTTTGAGAAATATAACTCACCAAGTACATCAAAGTGTCATCCCATTCTCCATGCCTCAACTCTTAACTTGTACAATCAACATTTCGTTTGTCAAAAACCTAAGAAACCAATTATCCAAGTAATGATAATTAAAAATTAAACTCTTCAGCAATATCAAAATCTCTATTATTGAGTTGGTCCTACATTATTAAAAAAACATAACTAAGATAAAATAGGAGAAAAATAAAACAATAAACCAAACTAAATTAAATTCTGAATTGTTACAAAATATCTTACATATAAAAAAATTGGAAAAGAACATCTGAGTTAAATCTTCTAAAAGTCCTATTATCTTCTTATAAAATTTTCTTTCAGATTCCATCAGTGGCCTATGTCAGTAAATTAAATTGTAAGAAAGCATACCTCTTTACAAAATACCTCTTGACAAAGATATGAATTTACTCTTCTAATAGGAGTCAAGAATGCAGACAAGTTTATCCAAACAGTAACTGATAAACATTAAGTAAAAGAATAATAGTCTCAGAAGAAACAACAATCGAAATCATGGACTATTGGCTTACCTCCATCACTTTCAAGATCCTGTAGTCAAAGAAGGTGCAGAAACCCCCTTCAAAAAGAGTACCGTACAATCATTCAGTAAAACCTGTATCCTCCTCTCTATTTTGATGTAATGACGTTACAAAACAGCCCAGCGCGAAAGAGAATCGAAATCTAACAACCAGCGCAAAAGAGAATTGAAATCAAACAACCAGCGCGAAAGAGATTCGAAATCAAACAACCAGCGTGAAAGAGAACTGAAATCTAACAACTATGGCGATTTTGAAGCGAGAAGAAAGAAAAGGTTTTGCGGCAGCGTTAATTTGAGAACAGAGAAAAGGGTTTCAGAGGACAACGAATAGAGATAAGAGGCAATTCAATTTTGAGTGGATAGGGTTTTCTTGACCGTATATATTTATTTAATTTAAATTTAAAATTTAAAATTTAAAATCTTTTTGAAAGTTTTTTTCTTGATAGAATTAATTTTTAAATTTTTATAACTGCCTTTTATAAAAATTTATATTTAGTTTACTTGTTAATTAAATATATTTCTATAAATAATATCTATTTTTGATAAACTTTTAATTCTTTTTACATATAAAAAATCAATGTCTTGAAAAGATATGAAAATTATATGACACAAATTTTTTTTTAAAAAAATATCTAAATATATGAAAAGATATAATTGTTATCAATTATAAATTTTACAATAAATTTTAATTAACTACTTTAGTTATAGCTATCCTAAGCATAAAATTTATCTCCTTTTGAATTTTTATTTATTTTAGAATAAATTTCTAACGTAATTTGCTGTATTTAAATTAAAATTATAAAATTTAAATCTTTAACATAATGCATTTTAATTTGTGTGGTGTAATTCAAAGTAATTTGCATTTTTAATTTAAAAAATATATAACCACCAATTCAATACTGCAGCGATAAGAAAAAAACGATGGTTTTCTTATGCCCACAATTTCTAACTGTTGTTTAAGGTAATAGGCTACGGTTATATTACGCCCACACTTTCTAACCGTTGTTTAAAGTTAATAGGCTACGGTTTTATTAAGTCCACATTTTCTAAAGCGTAGCTATGAGAGAACACGCCACGGTTTTCATAAAAAACTAACAACACATAATAACCGCGGTCTATTATTTCTTTAAGCACGGTTTTTCAGATGTTGCCTATTCTTTCGTTGCCTAAAGTCAAAAATGTTGTAGTGAGATATAAATCTAATTGTTATTATTTCAACTTTTAAGATTTTCTTATAAATTGTTTGATCAGTTTAAATAAATAAAAATATATTTAAATTTTGATACTGCAGATTTGCATTCTAAAGGCCCTTGATAAGAAGAACGGAAGAAAATTCGTTTCGTTAACTGAAACTTGAAACTTTAAATATGACTATATTATCTTTAACTATATTTAACTTTTTCTAATTATAGTATGCTTAATATGTGAGAACTGAGAACTTTTAGTAATAACCATACGATTTAATAATAATAATAAACTAGTATATCAATTTTTCTTGTAAAATACTTAATATCTACCTGGATTTTCTATTTCAAACCTACATACAACTATTATAATAATAATAATAACAATAATAATAATAATAATAATAATAATAATAATAATAATGAAAAGGGAATTTAAATAGAGAGTAACATGTTTATAAAGTTATTGTGTAAAATGAAACTTAATAAAAAAAGGTTTTTATAAAATATTAAATATCATAAATATTTAAATAGTATAAAGTGCACATTCATATTCTACTAGTATGAAACATTTCATAATTTTATATAATTTTTCACACAACCTCGTAACAAATATATGTGTTTGTGCTACAAATAAAGTTAAAAAATTGTTTGCAAACTTATAATCAACACGAATTTTGTATTTTTATTTGAAACTATGAAATGATCTTTTTGCCACTTTTATTACTAGTAAAATTTACTTGCAATGGGAGTTTTTTACAATTTTGAACTAAAATGATATATTTGGGAATTGATATTTGTAATTTCTCTATCATAAGCAATTTTTACATTCAATTTAGGGCCCGGCTAATAGGACATTTACCTGTCTAACATGTCATGGAAACTTTCAACAATGTGGAGGAGTGCTCTATGGATGCATAATACTAAGTCAGCCAGTCTTCAATCCTGGATATTTTGATGTAATAGAAAATATTTTGAAGTGTATATGCAAGTTATATATATATATATATATATATATATATATATATATATATATATATATATATATATATATATATATATATATATATATTATTAGATGTTCTTAATCTTATCTAATGAATATTTATATTCAATAAAGAATATATCAAAGTGTGTACATGTAAGGTATATTCATAACCAGATGTTCCTTATCTAATAGCTCTCTGGATTTTTTTTTGAAGGAATGTTAATTGTATTTTTTCAATATTATATATAGAATTGACAACCACAAAAAAAGTCAAATCACGTAGTTTAGATTGATTTGCTAAATCTCCTGCTAGGCTTCTTATTCTTAGGCTACTATTTAGAGAATATTTTATTGACAAGTAAGCATAAGGGCTAGTGCTCAATTTTGAAGAGCCTATAGCACACCTCAAAATGCGTATATGACTCTGGCTTTTTCATTTTCATTATGTAGTTGCCGTTATTTGTGTTTCTTAATACCTCCTTGAGTTATGTTCGGTGTCTTTTCCAACACTGTGGTCGTATTCTCCTTGACGGGTTTCCTATGCAAAATCTTTGAAGAAAATGGAAACCCCGATATAGAAGAAGCAGGGGCTGAGGTAAAAGAAGCAGGGGTAGAAGCAGGTAAGGTTCTCGAGAGTCTCTATCTTATTACTTTTGGTTACATGGGACTATCAATAATGATCGCGTCAATTTTTTTAGATAGCATAAATGCATTAATGTAAAATTTATCATATACTAATATAAAGGTTTTGATAAAAAAAACATAAAAGTAAATTCTTAAGTACTAGCAAGTTTTAGTAAGTTTTGATTGGGTACTTATATTTTGAAGCAAAATTTTTTTGAAATTTTTTTTGAAATTAAATTATTATAGAAAAGTTACCTATTGTTCCATAATTAGATAATGTGTATTTACCCAACGAAACATTATGATAAAAGAGTATTGACATAATATAAATACCATTATTATCGTTGTTTTGTTTTTATTACATAAAGTTTGTTGTTTTAGTATAAGTTTTTTTCTATTCATTTTAACTCTACATTAACATTGTAAATTTTTTAACATATGCATTCAATCACATTATATCTAATCGATATTTATAAAATATTTTTACAACTACTTATAGATATTTGAGTTTAATAGACCCAGCAATAGCCTTTTTGAATTGATTTAAAATAGATATAAATCTAATTGTTATTATTTCAACTTTTAAGATTTTCTTATAAATTGTTTGCTCAGTTTAAATAAATAAAAATATATTTAAATTTTGATACTGCAGATTTGCATTCTAAAGGCCCTTGATAAGAAGAACGGAAGAAAATTCACTTCGTTAACTGAAACTTGAAACTTTAAATATGACTATATTATCTTTAACTATATTTAACTTTTTCTAATTATAGTATGTTTAATATGTGAGAACTGAGAACTTTTAGTAATAACCATACGATTTAATAATAATAATAAACTAGTATATCAATTTTTCTTGTAAAATACTTAATATCTACCTGGATTTTCTATTTCAAACCTACATACAACTATTATAATAATAATAACAATAATAATAATAATAATAATAATAATAATAATAATAATAATAATGAAAAGAGAATTTAAATAGAGAGTAACATGTTTATAGAGTTATTGTGTAAAATGAAACTTAATAAAAAAAGGTTTTTATAAAATATTAAATATCATAAATATTTAAATAGTATAAAGTGCACATTCATATTCTACTAGTATGAAACATTTCATAATTTTATATATTTTTTCACACAACCTCGTAACAAATATATGTGTTTGTGCTACAAATAAAGTTAAAAAATTGTTTGCAAACTTATAATCAACACGAATTTTGTATTTTTATTTGAAACTATGAAATGATCTTTTTGCCACTTTTATTACTAGTAAAATTTACTTGCAATGGGAGTTTTTTACAATTTTGAACTAAAATGATATATTTGGGAATTGATATTTGTAATTTCTCTATCATAAGCAATTTTTACATTCAATTTAGGGCCCGGCTAATAGGACATTTACCTGTCTAACATGTCATGGAAACTTTCAACAATGTGGAGGAGTGCTTTATGGATGCATAATACTAAGTCAGCCAGTCTTCAATCCTGGATATTTTGATGTAATAGAGAATATTTTGAAGTGTATATGCAAGTTATATATATATATATATATATATATATATATATATATATATATATATATATTATTAGATGTTCTTAATCTTATCTAATGAATATTTTGATTCAATAAAGAATATATCAAAGTGTGTACATGTAAGGTATATTCATAACCAGATGTTCCTTATCTAATAGCTCTCTGGATTTTTTTTGAAGGAATGTTAATTGTATTTTTTCAATATTATATATAGAATTGACAACCACAAAAAAAGTCAAATCACGTAGTTTAGATTGATTTGCTAAATCTCCTGCTAGGCTTCTTATTCTTAGGCTACTATTTAGAGAATATTTTATTGACAAGTAAGCATGAGGGCTAGTGCTCAATTTTGAAGAGCCTATAGCACACCTCAAAATGCGTATATGACTCCGGCTTTTTCATTTTCATTATGTAGTTGCCGTTATTTGTGTTTCTTAATACCTCCTTGAGTTATGTTTGGTGTCTTTTCCAACACTGTGGTCGTATTCTCCTTGACGGGTTTCCTATGCAAAATCTTTGAAGAAAATGGAAACCCCGATATAGAAGAAGCAGGGGCTGAGGTAAAAGAAGCAGGGGTAGAAGCAGGTAAGGTTCTCGAGAGTCTCTATCTTATTACTTTTGGTTACATGCGACTATCAATAATGATCGTGTCAATTTTTTTTAGAGAGCATAAATGCATTAATGTAAAATTTATCATATACTAATATAAAGGTTTTGATAAAAAAAAACATAAAAGTAAATTCTTAAGTACTAGTAAGTTTTAGTAAGTTTTGATTGGGTACTCATATTTTGAAACAAAATTTTTTTGAATTTTTTTTTTGAAATTAAATTATTATAGAAAAGTTACCTATTGTTCCATAATTAGATAATGTGTATTTACCCAACAAAACATTATGATAAAAGAGTATTGACATAATATAAATACCATTATTATCGTTGTTGTTTTTATTACATAAAGTTTGTTGTTTTAGTATAAGTTTTTTTCTATTCATTTTAACTCTACATTAGCATTGTAAATTTTTTAACATATGCATTCAATCACATTATATCAAATCGATATTTATAAAATATTTTTACAACTACTTATAGATATTTGAGTTTAATAGACCCAGCAATAGCCCTTTTTTGAATTGATTTAAAATAGATATAAATCCAATTGTTATAATTTCAAGTTTTAAGACTTTCTTATAAATTGTTTGATCAGTTTAAATAAATAAGAATATATTTAAATTTTGATACTGCAGATTTGCATTCTAAAGGCCCTTGAAAAGAAGAACGGAAGAAAATTTGTTTCGTTAACTGAAACTTGAAACTTTAAATATGACTATATTATCTTTAATTATATTTAACTTTTTCTAATTATAGTATGCTTAATATGTGAGAACTGAGAACTTTTAGTAATAACCATACGATTTAATAATAATAATAAACTAGTATATCAATTTTTCTTGTAAAATACTTAATATCTACCTGGATTTTCTATTTCAAACCTACATACAACTATTATAATAATAATATTAATAATGATGATGAAAAGAGAATTTAAATAGAGAGTAACATGTTTATAGAGTTATTGTGTAAAATAAAACTTAATAAAAAAGGTTTTTATAAAATATTAAATATAATAAATATTTAAATAGTACAAACTGCACATTCATATTCTACTAGTATGAAACATTTCATAATTTTATATATTTTTTTCACACAACCTCGTAACAAATATATGTGTTTGTGCTACAAATAAAGTTAAAAAACTATTTGCAAACTTATAATCAACACGAATTTTGTATTTTTATTTTGAAACTATGAAATGATCTTTTTGCCACTTTTATTACTAGTAAAATTTACTTGCAATGGGAGTTTTTTACAATTTTGAAGTAAAATGATATATTTGGGAATTGATATTTGTAATTTCTCTATCATAAGCAATTTTTACATTCAATTTAGGGCCCGGCTAATAGGACATTTACTTGTGTAACATGTCATGGAAACTTTCAACAATGTGGAGGAGTCCTCTATGGATGCATAATACTAAGTCAGCCAGTCTTCAATCCTGGATATTTTGATGTAATAGAGAATATTTTGAAGTGTATATGCAAGTTATATATATATATATATATATATATATATATATATATATATATATATACATATATATATATATATATATATATATATATATATTATTAGATGTTCTTAATCTTATCTAATGAATATTTTGATGCAATAAAGAATATATCAAAGTGTGTACATGTAAGGTATATTCATAACCAGATGTTCCTTATCTAATAGCTCTCTGGATTTTTTTTGAAGGAATGTTAATTGTATTTTTTCAATATTATATATAGAATTGACAACCACAAAAAAAGTCAAATCACGTAGTTTAGATTGATTTGCTAAATCTCCTGCTAGGCTTCTTATTCTTAGGCTACTATTTAGAGAATATTTTACTGACAAGTAAGCATGAGGGCTAGTGCTCAATTTTGAAGAGCCTATAGCTCACCTCAAAATGCGTATATGACTCCGACTTTTTCATTTTCATTATGTAGTTGCCGTTATTTGTGTTTCTTAATACCTCCTTGAGTTATGTTCGGTGTCTTTTCCAGCACTGTGGTCGTATTCTCCTTGACGGGTTTCCTATGCAAAATCTTTGAAGAAAATGGAAACCCCGAGATAGAAGAAGCAAGGGCTGAGGTAAAAGAAGCAGGAGTAGAAGCAGGTAAGGTTCTCGAGAGTCTCTATCTTATTACTTTTGGTTACATGGGACTATCAATAATGATCGCGTCAATTTTTTTAGAGAGCATAAATGCATTAATGTAAAATTTATCATATACTAATATAAAGGTTTTGATAAAAAAACATAAAAGTAAATTCTTAAGTACTAGTAAGTTTTAGTATGTTTTGTTTGGGTACTCATATTTTGAAGCAAAATTTTTTTGAAATTTTTTTTGAAATTAAATTATTATAGAAAAGTTACCTATTGTTCCATAATTAGATAATGTGTATTTACCCAACGAAACATTATGATAAAAGAGTATTGACATAATATAAATACCATTATTATCGTTGTTGTTTTTATTACATAAAGTTTGTTGTTTTAGTATAAGTTTTTTTCTATTCATTTTAACTCTACATTAGTATTGTAAAGTTTTTAACATATGCATTCAATCACATTATATCAAATCGATATTTATAAAATATTTTTACAACTACTTATAGATATTTGAGTTTAATAGACCCAGCAATAGCTATTTTTTGAATTGATTTAAAATAGATATAAATCTAATTGTTATAATTTCAAGTTTTAAGATTTTCTTATAAATTTTTTGATCAGTTTAAATAAATAAAAATATATTTAAATTTTGATACTGCAGATTTGCATTCTAAAGGCCCTTGAAAAGAAGAACGAAAGAAAATTCGTTTCGTTAACTGAAACTTGAAACTTTAAATATGACTATATTATCTTTAATTATATTTAACTTTTTCTAATTATAGTATGCTTAATATGTGAGAACTGAGAACTTTTAGTAATAACCATACGATTTAATAATAATAATAAACTAGTATATCAATTTTTCTTGTAAAATACTTAATATCTACCTGGATTTTCTATTTCAAACCTACATACAACTATTATAATAATAATAATAATAATGAAAAGAGAATTTAAATAGAGAGTAACATGTTTATAGACTTAATGTGTAAAATAAAACTTAATAAAAAAAGGTTTTTATAAAATATTAAATATAATAAATATTTAAATAGTACAAACTACACATTCATATTCTACTAGTATGAAACATTTCATAATTTTATATATTTTTTCATACAACCTCGTAACAAATATATGTGTTTGTGCTACAAATAAAGTTAAAAAATTGTTTGCAAACTTATAATCAACAAGAATTTTGTATTTTTATTTGAAACTATGAAATGATCTTTTTGCCACTTTTATTACTAGTAAAATTTACTTGCAATGGGAGTTTTTTTACAATTTTGAACTAAAATAATATATTTGGGATTTGATATTTGTAATTTCTCTGTCATAAGCAATTTTTACATTCAATTTAGTGCCCGGCTAATAGGACATTTACCTGTCTAACATGTCATGGAAACTTTCAACAATGTGGAGGAGTGCTCTATGGATGCATAATACTAAGTCAGCCAGTCTTCAATCCTGGATATTTTGATGTAATAGAGAATATTTTGAAGTGTATATGCAAGTTATATATATATATATATATATATATATATATATATTATTAGATGTTCTTAATCTTATCTAATGAATATTTTGATGCAATAAAGAATATATCAAAGTGTGTACATGTAAGGTATATTCATAACCAGATGTTCCTTATCTAATAGCTCTATGGATTTTTTTTGAAGGAATGTTAATTGTATTTTTTTCAATATTATATATAGAATTGACAACCACAAAAAAAGTCAAATCACGTAGTTTAGATTGATTTGCTAAATCTCCTGCTAGGCTTCTTATTCTTAGGCTACTATTTAGAGAATATTTTATTGACAAGTAAGCATGAGGGCTAGTGCTCAATTTTGAAGAGCCTATAGCTCACCTCAAAATGCGTATATGACTCCGGCTTTTTCATTTTCATTATGTAGTTGCCGTTATTTGTGTTTCTTAATACCTCCTTGAGTTATGTTCGGTGTCTTTTCCAGCACTGTGGTCGTATTCTCCTTGACGGGTTTCCTATGCAAAATCTTTGAAGAAAATGGAAACCCCGAGATAGAAGAAGCAAGGGCTGAGGTAAAAGAAGCAGGAGTAGAAGCAGGTAAGGTTCTCGAGAGTCTCTATCTTATTACTTTTGGTTACATGGGACTATCAATAATGATCGCGTCAATTTTTTTAGAGAGCATAAATGCATTAATGTAAAATTTATCATATACTAATATAAAGGTTTTGATAAAAAAACATAAAAGTAAATTCTTAAGTACTAGTAAGTTTTAGTATGTTTTGTTTGGGTACTCATATTTTGAAGCAAAATTTTTTTGAAATTTTTTTTGAAATTAAATTATTATAGAAAAGTTACCTATTGTTCCATAATTAGATAATGTGTATTTACCCAACGAAACATTATGATAAAAGAGTATTGACATAATATAAATACCATTATTATCGTTGTTGTTTTTATTACATAAAGTTTTTTGTTTTAGTATAAGTTTTTTTCTATTCATTTTAACTCTACATTAGCATTGTAAAGTTTTTAACATATGCATTCAATCACATTATATCAAATCGATATTTATAAAATATTTTTACAACTACTTATAGATATTTGAGTTTAATAGACCCAGCAATAGCTATTTTTTGAATTGATTTAAAATAGATATAAATCTAATTGTTATAATTTCAAGTTTTAAGATTTTCTTATAAATTTTTTGATCAGTTTAAATAAATAAAAATATATTTAAATTTTGATACTGCAGATTTGCATTCTAAAGGCCCTTGAAAAGAAGAACGAAAGAAAATTCGTTTCGTTAACTGAAACTTGAAACTTTAAATATGACTATATTATCTTTAATTATATTTAACTTTTTCTAATTATAGTATGCTTAATATGTGAGAACTGAGAACTTTTAGTAATAACCATACGATTTAATAATAATAATAAACTAGTATATCAATTTTTCTTGTAAAATACTTAATATCTACCTGGATTTTCTATTTCAAACCTACATACAACTATTATAATAATAATAATAATAATGAAAAGAGAATTTAAATAGAGAGTAACATGTTTATAGACTTAATGTGTAAAATAAAACTTAATAAAAAAAGGTTTTTATAAAATATTAAATATAATAAATATTTAAATAGTACAAACTACACATTCATATTCTACTAGTATGAAACATTTCATAATTTTATATATTTTTTCATACAACCTCGTAACAAATATATGTGTTTGTGCTACAAATAAAGTTAAAAAATTGTTTGCAAACTTATAATCAACAAGAATTTTGTATTTTTATTTGAAACTATGAAATGATCTTTTTGCCACTTTTATTACTAGTAAAATTTACTTGCAATGGGAGTTTTTTTACAATTTTGAACTAAAATAATATATTTGGGATTTGATATTTGTAATTTCTCTGTCATAAGCAATTTTTACATTCAATTTAGTGCCCGGCTAATAGGACATTTACCTGTCTAACATGTCATGGAAACTTTCAACAATGTGGAGGAGTGCTCTATGGATGCATAATACTAAGTCAGCCAGTCTTCAATCCTGGATATTTTGATGTAATAGAGAATATTTTGAAGTGTATATGCAAGTTATATATATATATATATATATATATTATTAGATGTTCTTAATCTTATCTAATGAATATTTTGATGCAATAAAGAATATATCAAAGTGTGTACATGTAAGGTATATTCATAACCAGATGTTCCTTATCTAATAGCTCTATGGATTTTTTTTGAAGGAATGTTAATTGTATTTTTTTCAATATTATATATAGAATTGACAACCACAAAAAAAGTCAAATCACGTAGTTTAGATTGATTTGCTAAATCTCCTGCTAGGCTTCTTATTCTTAGGCTACTATTTAGAGAATATTTTATTGACAAGTAAGCATGAGGGCTAGTGCTCAATTTTGAAGAGCCTATAGCTCACCTCAAAATGCGTATATGACTCCGGCTTTTTCATTTTCATTATGTAGTTGCCGTTATTTGTGTTTCTTAATACCTCCTTGAGTTATGTTCGGTGTCTTTTCCAGCACTGTGGTCGTATTCTCCTTGACGGGTTTCCTATGCAAAATCTTTGAAGAAAATGAAAACCCCGAGATAGAAGAAGCAGGGGTTGAGGTAAAAGAAGCAGGGGTAGAAGCAGGTAAGGTTCTCGAGAGTCTCTATCTTATTACTTTTGGTTACATGGGACTATCAATAATGATCGCGTCAATTTTTTTAGAGAGCATAAATGCATTAATGTAAAATTTATCATATACTAATATAAAGGTTTTGATAAAAAAAACATAAAAGTAAATTCTTAAGTACTAGTAAGTTTTAGTATGTTTTGATTGGGTACTCATATTTTGGAAAAATTTACTTTATACCCCTACAATTATAACTTTACCCCTACATGAAAAAAAATTGGACCTAAATACCCTTGTTTTAAATAATACATATTTTAAAAAATTTCATTTTTTCTTCACGTTTAAAAAAAAAAATCAAAACACCCAAAAATATATAAACCGGAACACTTTTTTAAAGTCTTCCGGTTTAAAAAAATACATACCGGAACACTTAAAAAAAGAGTTCCGGTAGTTTTCAAGGTATTTAAAGTGGGGTTTGAAAGTGCAAACCGGAACACTTATTTAAAGTGATCCGGTGGTTTTTTTTTAAAAAAAAATTATAGATTTTACGCAACGGTTTTAAACCGTTGCCTAAAGCAATTGAAAAACGTTGCCTAAAATATATTGTGCCGCTGGTAATACCATAGGCAACGCTTTTGCTCTGTTCCCAGTAACTTTAGGCAACACTTTTAAAGCGTTGCCTAAAGTCTAGAATTTTTTTAAAAAAATAAACCACCGGAACACTTTAAATAAGTGTTCCGGTTTGCACCTTAGCATCCACTTTATTCAACTTTAAAATTACCGGAAGACTTTAACTAAGTGTTCCGGTATGTAACTTGAAAATTTTGACTACCGGAACTCTTTTTTCAAGTGTTCCGGTGTGTTTTTTTTAAACCGGAACACTTTGAAAAAGTGTTCCGGTTTATATATTTTTAGGTGTTTCGAATTTTTTTTTGAAATGTGAAAAAAAATGAAAAATTTTAAAATATGTATTATTTATACGAGGGTATTTCGGTCTTAATTTTTTATGTGTAGGGGTATGAGTATAATTGTAGGGGTATAAAGTAAAATTTTCCATATTTTGAAGCAAAATTTTTTTGAAATTTTTTTTGAAATTAAATTATTATAGAAAAGTTACCTATTGTTCCATAATTAGATAATGTGTATTTACCCAACGAAACATTATGATAAAAGAGTATTGACATAATATAAATACCATTATTATCGTTGTTGTTTTTATTACATAAAGTTTGTTGTTTTAGTATAAGTTTTTTTCTATTCATTTTAACTCTACATTAGCATTGTAAATTTTTTAACATATGCATTCAATCACATTATATCAAATCGATATTTATAAAATATTTTTACAACTACTTATAGATATTTGAGTTTAATAGACCCAGCAATAGCCCTTTTTTGAATTGATTTAAAATAGATATAAATCTAATTGTCATAATTTCAAGTTTTAAGATTTTCTTATAAATTGTTTGATCAGTTTAAATAAATAAAAATATATTTAAATTTTGATACTGCAGATTTGCATTCTAAAGGCCCTTGAAAAGAAGAACGAAAGAAAATTCGTTTCGTTAACTGAAACTTGAAACTTTACATATGACTATATTATCTTTAATTATATTTAACTTTTTCTAAATATAGTATGCTTAATATGTGAGAACTGAGAACTTTTAGTAATAACCATACGATTTAATAATAATAATAAACTAGTATATCAATTTTTCTTGTAAAATACTTAATATCTACCTGGATTTTCTATTTCAAACCTACATACAACTATTATAATAATAATAATAATAATAATAATAATAATAATAATAATAATAATAATAATGAAAAGAGAATTTAAATAGAGATTAACATGTTTATAGAGTTATTGTGTAAAATAAAACTTAATAAAAAAAGGTTTTTATAAAATATTAAATATAATAAAAATTTAAATAGTACAAACTGCACATTCATATTCTACTAGTATGAAACATTTCATAATTTTATATATTTTTTTCACACAATCTCGAAACAAATATATGTGTTTGTGCTACAAATAAAGTTAAAAAATTGTTTGCAAACTTATAATCAACACGAATTTTGTATTTTTATTTGAAACTATGAAATGATCTTTTTGCCACTTTTATTACTAGTAAAATTTACTTGCAATGGGAGTTTTTTACAATTTTGAACTAAAATGATATATTTGGGAATTGATATCTGTAATTTCTCTATCATAAGCAATTTTTACATTCAATTTAGGGCCCGGCTAATAGGACATTTACCTGTCTAACATGTCATGGAAACTTTCAACAATGTGGAGGAGTGCTCTATGGATGCATAATACTAAGTCAGCCAGTCTTCAATCCTGGATATTTTGATGTAATAGAGAATATTTTGAAGTGTATATGCAAGTTATATATATATATATATATATATATATATATATATATATATATATATATATATATATATTATTAGATGTTCTTAATCTTATCTAATGAATATATGAATATTTTGATGCAATAAAGAATATATCAAAGTGTGCACATGTAAGGTATATTCATAACCAGATGTTCCCTATCTAATAGCTCTCTGGATTTTTTTTGAAGGAATGTTAATTGTATTTTTTCAATATTATATATAGAATTGACAAACACAAAAAAAGTCAAATCACATAGTTTATATTGATTTGCTAAATCTGGCTTCTTATTCTTAGGCTACTATTTAGAGAATATTTTATTGACAAGTAAGCATGAGGGCTAGTGCTCAATTTTGAAGAGCCTATAGCACACCTCAAAATGCGTATATGACTCCGGCTTTTTCATTTTCATTATGTAGTTGCCGTTATTTGTGTTTCTTAATACCTCCTTGAGTTATGTTCGGTGTCTTTTCCAGCACTGTGGTCGTATTCTCCTTGACGGGTTTCCTATGAAATTTTTTTGAAGAAAATGGAAACCCTGAGATAGAAGAAGCAGGGGCTGAGGTAAAAGAAGCATGGGTAGAAGCAGGTAAGGTTCTCGAGAGTCTCTATCTTATTACTTTTGGTTACATGGGA